>NC_056749.1:704030406-704280406 GCF_019279795.1 Protopterus annectens | reverse complement strand
GCTGTCTAGTGATCAGGGAAAGAGAAGAAATAAAGGTAGACCACTAATTCAAACGGGCAACATTGTTTAATATATGCCAAACCAAATAGGATAGGTAAAAGCAGAGACAATCAGGGGGCTGGAGGGAGGGTAACCAGGACGGCAACAGTGAATACACTCTAACATCGACATTTATGGTAAGTGTACACAACTGCACTATGTTCTTCGTATTTCACTGTTGCAGTCATCACATTTGGGTTGATTCCCAAAGCTAAGGAAGGGTGGAGGTAGTTGAGGAGCATTAGGGCTGGCAATCAGGCCCTGTAAGACTGCTGTGGCAAATCCAGCTCTGGATTTGGAAAAGATAGGCAAGTGGTAATGCTTGGTGAAAGTGTGTAAAGATCCCCAGTTTGCAGCTTCTAGGATGTCCCTGGTAGGGACTCCTCAAGAGAAATGCAGTAGAGGTAGACGTAGCCCTATTGGAATGTGTTCTTATCCCCTGTGGGGTAGGTTTTCCATGGTGCTTGTAGCAGAAATGGATGCAGTGTGCTATCCATTTAGAAATGGTCTGCTTTGAAATGGCCTTGCCCTCTGCCCCTACAGCAAAGCTGACTAGCAGCTGGTCAGATTTTCTGAGAGGCTTAGTCCTGTCCAAATAGAATCTAAGCTGTCTGTGCATGTCCTGAGATTGGCTCCAGGAACAGAATCTTTTCCACTTTTTTGAATAGGATTTTCTAGTACTAGGCCTCCTTGCCTCAAGAATTGCATCCAGCACCTGCTTACTGAGAGTTGCTAGTGGTGAGTTCAGGGGATTAGCCAGGCTGCAAGGTTCAGGGTCTGCAGCTGAGGGTGCAGAATCTGGCCAGCCTGCTGGGACAGCACGGAAGGAGTCTGAGGCAGGTGCCATAGTTGTAGCACTGTCAGACTGTGCAAAAGAGGGTACCAGTGTTGGCATGGCCAATCTGGTGCAATCAGGATTGTCCTTAGCTTGTCCTGTTTGATCTTTAGTAAAACCATCAAGAGGAGAGGCAGAGGGGGAAACGCATAGACTGAGAGGCTTTCCCAGGTAAAGGACAGGACATCCACTTTCCAAGCTTGGCTGTGGGAATTTCTGGTGCAGTATTTGCTCAATTGATAGTTCGGAGGGGAGGCAAACAGGTTCAACTCTGGTGTCCCCCATCTGTTCCTCAAAAGCTTGAATATTTTGGGTTCCAGTTTCCATTCCTGTGAGTCCATGAGATTTCTGCTTAAGTCGTCTGCCAGTGAATTTAGTTTGCCTGGCAGGAATTGAGCTTGTAGGTGCACTTGGTTGCTCAAGGCTGTGTTCCTCAGAGCCATGGCTAGTCTGCAGAGTGGGTAGGAATGGGTTCCCCCTGCTTGTTTATGTACCACATAACTGTGGTGTTGTCTGTCTTCACCAATAGTTGTCCTGGAAGAATACGGCCTTTGAAGGCTGTCAGAGCATTCTGTACAGGTAACATTTCTTTTTGATTGATATGCAGGTGCATCTGCTTTGGGTTACATTTGCCCCGAATGTACTGCCCTGCCATGTGAGGCCCCCCCAAGTCTGATGAGTCTGTTGTTAGGGTTTGGGCGGCAGGGGGTATATTGAAAGAAAGTCCCCTATTGTGGTTGCAGGCCTCTGCCCACCAAAGGAACTCTGTCTCTAGACAAGGAATAATAGGAATCACAGTTTCCATGTCCTGAGAATGTTGACACCATAGACTTTCTAGGTAATGCTGAAGTTTCCTCATATGCAGTCTTGCATATGGAATTAACAGAATACAAAAAGCGATGAACCCCAGGGCTTGCAGTATTTTTCTTGTGGATAGTTGGGTTTTGGTGGCCAGTAGATTGAAGTTGTTTGTCAAATAAATTTGTTTCTCTAGAGTAAGGAATGCCATCTGGGAAGTGGTGTTCAAGCTTGCTCCCAGGAATACAATTTGTTGGCAGGGTACTAGGTGTGATTTATTTTCGTTGCTGGTGTACCCCAGTGAAGTTAGAGGTCTCTTTACAAATGACAGGTGCTGTAATAGCAAGTCCTGACTTTCCACCTGAATCAGGCAATCGTCCAAGTATGGGTAAATCTGAATACTTCTCTGTCTGCAAAATGCAATGGCTGGAGCTAGGCACTTTGTGAATACCTTGGGCACAGTAGATAAGCCAAAGGGAAGTGCAGAGAACTGATAGTGCATAGAGCCTGCTCTGAAGCGTAGGTATTTTCTGCAAGATTCCCTTATGGTGATGTGCAGATAAGCTTCTTTTTAAGTCTAGGATTGCAAGCCAGGAATCCTTGGCAAACATAGGAAACAGCTGCTGGAGAGTTAGCATTTTGAATTTTGAAACCACCAGAAAGGTGTTGAGAATAGACAGATCCAAGATAGGACACCAGGAGTTTTCTTTTCTGGGAACCAGAAAAGTACAGTTTTGTACATACCATAAATGTAGATGTTCAAGTGCTAATACAGCTGCAGTCATAACAGATGGGTTCTCCTGCCGTCAGGTGGGTCCTCAGTCGGCCGAATTCCAAAGTCTAGGTCCGGCGTCAGTTGTCGTCGCTTCTTCCCTGACATCAGTGCGACAGGGGTATAAAAGAACCAGCCGACGCCATTTTCTTCAGTTTTTCTTGCCCCAGATGTCAGGTGCCCCCAGAAGGAAGGCAATACATAAATTTATGTAATAAAGCAATGCAATATAATCAAAATACAGTAGTTGCAAGCAAGTACACCATAAATGAATACCCCAATCAGGTTGTATGAGGAGGTGTTAGCCAATAGGCCTGTTCCAAGAGGGGAAGGAGGGAGGGAAACCTGGACTGCATCTGTATTAGCACTCGAACATCTACATTTATGGTAGGTACAAAACTGTACTATGTTCATCGTGCATACAGCTGCAGTCATAACAGATGGGTAGAATCCCAAAGCTAAGAAAGGGGTGGTAGGCACTAGGTGGAACTAGGAGGAGCCAGGATGCCCTGCAAGACTGCAGTGGCAAAGCCTGCTCTAGTTTTGGAGTATAATGGTAGGTGGTAGCGCTTGGAGAAGGTATGCACAGAACTCCAAGTGGCTGCTTCCAAAATATCTTTGGTAGGAACTCCTCTGCGGAAAGCTGCAGAGGTAGCTGTGGCCCTTGTGGAGTGAGATCTGATGCCTGCAGGTACAGTTTTACCATGAAAAGAGCAACAAAAGCGTATGCAGTGGGCTATCCATTTTGAGATTGTCTGTTTGGAAATTGGCTTCCCTTGAGCTCCTATAGCATAGGACACAAAGAACTGTTCTGTTTTTCTGAAAGGCTTTGTTCTGTCCAAATAATAATGCAGCTGTCTGTGGATGTCCAAGGAATGTAGTAGTCTCTCCCCTTTGTTTTGAGGATTAGGGTAAAAGGTAGGTAAGTGGATAGCCTGATTCAAAGCTACCCTGGATACCACCTTTGGCATAAAAGACGGGTTGGTTCATAAGGAAACTCTGTCCTGATAGAAGATGATAAAAGGCTGCACAGCCATGAGGACTTGTAGTTCCGATACCCTGCGAGCTGAGGTGATAGCCAGAAGGAAAGCTGTTTTCCAGGAGAAATATTGCAAATCTGTTGAGGCAGCTGGCTCAAAAGGAGGCAAGGTCAGCTTTTCTAGAATGAAATTGAGGTCCCAAGCAGGTATTGGTTGTTTCCTTGGGGGTTTTATATTCTTAGCCCCTCTGAGGAACTGTCTTAAGAGGGGGTGAGAGAATAAAGGTGGATCAGTGTTGTATTCTGCAGAAATGGCTGAGGCATGGATTTTGATGGAGGAAAATGAAAGTCCACTGCTTAGCAGCTCAGCTAGATACTGTAATATTTCAGGTAAATTCAGTTTTCCAGGATTCTGGCCCTTTTTCTCATTCCAGGCACAAAACAGTTTCCATTTTGCGGAGTAAGCTTTTCTAGTAGACGGCCTTCTGGCCTCCAAAATGATATCCGTTGGAGAGTAGGGTCTGTTGTGATGTTAAGGAATCTTCCATGCGGCCAGACTGAGTGTTTTCAGCTGACTGTGAAGAGTTTTGAAGCTGTGCTGAGTCAGAAGAAGAGGCATTAGAGGTAGGGTCCATGGTGGGGAATGCGTCAGGTTCCTCAGGAGTGGGTACCAGTGCTGTCTTGGCCAGTCTGGAGCAATGAGAATCATCTTTGGTCTGTCTGCTCTGGTTTTTAATAGAACTTTGGGCAGCAGAGGAAGAGGCGGAAAGGCATAAACTGTCATTGTTGTCCAACTGAAAGAGAGAGCGTCCACTCTCCAGGCCTGTGGATGAAAAGTCCTTGAGCAGAATTTTGTCAATTGGTGATTTTTGTGGGAGGCAAAGAGATCTATGTCTGGCTTTCCCCATGCTTGCATTCTCTCTGTAAAACCTTGAGGATGCAACTTCCATTCGTGTGGATCTGTCATATTTCTGCTTAGGTTGTCTGCCAGCGTGTTTTCCATGCCTGGCAAGTACTGTGCTTGAAGTTCGATTTGCAATTCCAGAGCCATGTTCCAAAGTGACATGGCCAGCCTGCATAGGGGGTATGAATGGGTTCCTCTCCGTTTGTTTATGTACCACATTACTGTGGTGTTGTCTGTCCTTATCAATAGTTGACCTGAATGCAGAAGGTCTTTGAAAGCTATAATAGCATTTATTACTGCTAGCATTTCCTTTTGATTGATGTGAAGGGGCTTTTCTTTTTGGGACCATTTGCCCTGAATGCACCGATCTGTCATGTGCGCCCCCCAGGCGTAGTCCGAGGCGTCTGTTGTGATGACTTGATTTTCTTGAGGCTTGCAGAATGGGAGACCTGTGTTTGTTTGGCATGCTTGAGCCCACCACAGAAATTCCTTTTGAAGACATGGAATTAGTGGTATTATTGTTTCCAAACTGTGGCTGTGTTGAGACCATAGGTCTTTTTCAGGTACCATTGAAGTTTCCTCATATGCAGCTTTGCACATGGGATTAGTAGGATGCAAGATGCCATGAATCCCAGAGCCTGCAGGATTTTCCTTGCAGTCAGCCTGGTGAAATTTGCTAGTTTTCTGAAGTATTGAGTTGAGGTAGGCCATCTGGGTGTTTGTGTCCAAGTTGGCACCCAGGAAAATTATTTTCTGAGAGGGTATTAGCCTTGATTTCTTTTTGTTGACTGTGTATCCCAGAGAATTCAACTACATTATTACAAAAGCCAGATGTTTCAGAAGTATGTGCTTGCTGTCCGCTTGGATCAGGCAGTCGTCCAAATATGGGTATATTTGTATCCCTTGAAGTCTGCAGTAGGCAATTACTGATGCCAGGCATTTCGTGAATACTCTGGGTGCAGTAGATGAGCCAAAGGGCAATGCAGAGAATTGATAATGGGTTGAACCTGCAAGAAATCTGAGGTATCTTCTGCAATTTTGTCTGATTGGGACATGCAGGTATGCCTCCTTGAGGTCCAATGTTACCAGTCAAGACTCCTTGCCCAGCATGGGAAGAAGCTGCTGTAATGTGAGCATCTTGAATTTTGGTACGAGTAAAAATGTGTTTAGGATGGATAGGTCCAAAATAGGTCTCCAATCTTTTTCCTTCCTTGGTACCAGGAATAGTCTGGAATAAAAACCTTGACCTTGTTCTTGAGTAGGTACCTCTTGAATAGCTTTCATGTCCATGAGATCTGAAATTTGTCTTTGTGACTCTGCCCTTTGATTGTGTGGCAGGTTTGGCATGCCTCTCATTTTTGGAAGGGTGTGAAAATGAAATCTGTAGCCTCTGTTTATAATGTCCAGGATCCATTTGTCTTTTGTAACAATATGCCAATTTTTCGAAAATAATGCCAGTTTTCTGCCTAATGGTGCTGCCATTTGAGCCTTGCTTGGCATGCAAAGGGGAAAGTCATTGGGCTTGCTTTCTGAATGGCTGCGAACTATCCTCACCACCTCTTTGTGTAGGAGCTTGCCATTGTCTGCCTCTAAACGATCCTTGAGATTGCCCTCTGCCCCTCGGGCGCCTGTATCTACCTCTTTGGGGTCTGTCCGTGGCTGGAAAGGAGCAATTTTTGGAAGGCCAATTTCTACTGAAACGTGGAGGTTGTACCTGTAGAAAATCTTTCACTGTTTGTATTGATTTAGCCTTTTCCTCCATTTTCTTTAATACCTCCTCAGCTTTAACACCAAATAATACATCCTTTTTAGAGGGGCATCTAGTAATTTAGCTTTGACATGATCTGGTAAGGTTTGCTCCTTGAGCCAGGCATGTCTACGTATGACTGATCCTGTAACAGCAGCTCTACATGAGGCCTCTAGAGCATCAAAACCACATTGCAAGGTATGTTTACCCACTTGTTCTGCACTATGCATCAAATCCTGCAACTCCTTCAAGTCTAGTTGTTCAGGTTGTGACATTTTGTTTCTCAACTGTGATAACAGAAACTGTTGGTACTTTAACATATGGAACTGGCAGTTTAATGCCCTCATGGTTAAGGTGGCCGAGGTGTATACCTTTTTTCCCCACCTTTCTAAAGATCTGGAATCTCTCTCGGAAGGTAATGGATTTTTAGCAGTGGAGGCCTTAATTCCCTTGGGGCCCTGTGAGATAGTTTCTGGGTCAGCCGCATGGCTTTTGTACAGAAATCGGTGTGAGTCAGGAACCCGGCAGTACCTGTCAGGTTTGACTGGGGCTGGAGGTAAAGAATCCAGGTTAAGGCAGGCCTCCGAATACACATCATCTAGTATGTCTAAGACAGGAGGTATAGCCAGACGCCTGTGCTGAGGTAGCAAGAGAAAATCCCTAAGCCTTATACTCTTGGCCTTCCCAGTGGAAGTGTTCCCTTAAGGTATGCAAGGTTTCCCCAAATGACTAATCCTCTGGAGGGGAGACAGAGGGAATGGACTCCTCTGCATCAGAATCTTCAAAAGGGGAGTAACAACGTTCCCGTTCATCCGAGTGCGCTGAAATAATGGAGGCCTGGTCAGAGGAGGGGGATTCTTCCTCCACTCTGGGCCTTTTGTCCAGGGGAGGGGGGTGAGAACCCCTGATAAGAGTAATTAAATCCTCAGCCATTTTAAGCATCTGTTTTTTAGGCATGGGGCCTGGAGAAGGGCCCTGTGTAGCTGGTCTCTTAGAATGCATGGCTGCTTTAGACTTAGTGAAAGCCTTGATGGAAAAAGAAGAGGAAGGTCTGAAGACTCCCTGAGAGGAGGCAGACTTGTCTACATTTTGAGTTTCACCACCAAGAGTGGCTTCGGTATCTGTAGTCGGGGTGTGGGCCGAGGAGCCTGCGACCTCGGGCACAGAAGACACCGCCAATGAAGTGTCGTCGGTAGGCAGGGGCTGCGTAGGCGCCTCGCTGAGAACCGGACCACCTGCAGTCGGCTTTGGCGTGGTGTCGGTAGAGGCTGCGGACCTCATGTGTCAGTCCTTATCTTTGCATTTTTTAGACAAAACTGGAGTCGGAGTATCCGACAACATAATATAGTTAAATTTTTTGCCAAAATAGTGCTGGGCGAACTCCACCCGATGCTTAATGGTGCGTTTGTTGAATGTAGCACAAAAACGACAGACCGAGATGTCGTGGTCTGGGCCTAAGCAAGGAATGCAGAGGGAATGAAAATCCTTATGCGGTATTTGCTTCCCACATGAAATACAATTATTAACTTTGTCTGACATCGGTCTGAGGCAGGAAAAGTTTCCCCAACGGGGTACTTAGCTTTCAAGAAGACTTCGGTTGAAAAATTTTCGTAATTTCAGGAGCTGGCCGACCGGCACTTGCGAACTGCTTCTGCTTCAGGCACCGCGCGGCAAGAAAGACTGAAGAAAATGGCGTCGGCTGGTTCTTTTATACCCCTGTCGGACTGACGTCAGGGAAGAAGCGACGACAACCGACGCCGGACCTAGACTTTGGAATTCGGCCGACCGAGGACCCGCCTGATGGCAGGAGAACCCATCTGTTATGACTGCAGCTGTATGCACGATGAACATCAGTCTTGAATAAAAACCTTGTCCCCTTTGTTCTGCTGGGACAGGTTGAATAGCCTTGATGCTGGAGAGAAAAAGTACCTGCTTTTGGGCCTCCACCCAATGGTTTGGGGGGAGGTCTGGCCATCCACTTAGAGTTGGGAGTGAGTAGAAGTGGAATCTGTATCCTAGGGAAACAATGTTTAAAACCCATTTGTCTTGGGTAATGTATTCCCAGTTTTTTGCATGTAGGGCGAGTTTCCCTCCTAAAGGTGCAAGTACTTGGGCAAGGCTTGGAAGAGTTAAGGATAAGTCATTGTGCAATTTTACCATAGGGTGATGGCTTACTACTTCCTGTTTTGGACGTAAGAGCACCCCTCTGCTTAGATCTGTGCATAACCTGGGACTGAAGTCTTGGTGGTCTGCTGCCCCTGGCTTTGGAATAAGAAGGCCTGGAAGGGACTGGAAAGGACCAGTTCTTTGAAGGCCAATGCCAACTGAATCTAGGTGGCTGTACTTTTAAATCTTTAACATTTTGCATAGATTTAGCTATCTCCTTCATCCTTTTGAGGACTTCTGCTTTATTGCCAAATAGGCACTCTTGGTTTAAGGGTGCATCCAGTAATTTTGCTTTGACATGATCTGGCAAGTTTTGTTCCATAAGCCAAGCATTCCTTCTAAGAACAGACCCAGTGACAGCAGCTCTGCAAGATGCTTCTAACACATCAAAACAACACTGCAAAGTATGTTTACCAACTTGGTTAGCAGAATGCATTAACTCTTGTAAATCTTCTGCACAGTCAGGATTCAACATCATTTTCTGTTTAATTAGCTCCATAATATGCTGCTGATACTTTAGCATATGAAACTGGCAATTTAAAGCCCTAATGGCCAGAGTGGCAGAGGTGTATACCTTCTTAACCCATCTGTCTAAAGCCCTAGAATCCCTGTCATAAGGGGTAGGATTCTTGGCAGTAGTAGCCTTAATGCCTTTAGGTCCTTGGGAAATGGTCTCTGGATCCGCAGTAGGAATCTTGAAAAGGAATTTGTGACAGTCAGGTACTCTATAGTACCTATCAGGTTTTCTGGGAGCAGGAGGAAAAGTATCCGGGGTAAGGCTGGATTTCAAGAAAACATCATCTACAATTTCCAGAACAGGAGGGATAGATAGAGGCCTGTGCTGAGGGAGGTTTAAAAATTCCCTAAGTCTTTTTTTGGACTGAGAGTAGTCCTGGCTTTCCCAGCGGAAATGCTCCCAAAGGGTATGCAGGGTTTCACCAAAAGAAAAATCTTCTGGAGGGGAAGCAGAGGGAATGGAATCCTCTGCATCAGAATCCTCATAGGTAGGTAAGGGTATGTCCTGGTAGTCAGAAGGAACAGAAATATCAGATTCCTGATCAGAAGAATCAGAAGGAAAATCAGTTCTAGGTCTCTTAGAGGGAGAAGGCTGGCTTCCCCTAATTAAGGTAATAAGGTCTTCAGCCATTCTAATCATTTGTTTTTGAGGCATGTGGGCCCGAGAATGCGCTTTGGTCATCGGTTTTCAAGGTGTAGTGCAAACTTTAGGCCTGAGAAATTCGGTATTTTAGGCTTGAAACAAAGTCGTCTGTTTAATATGAAAATCGGTTGGCCTGAATACATCCTCAGAAGCCGGTGCCTGCACAGTGGCTCCGGACACATCCAAGGTACCATAGTCGAAGAAGCATCTCGCAGCATAACGGACTCTGAATGGGTCTCAGTAGAGGCCTGCGAATCTGTAGAAGTGGGTATCAGGGGCTGCGAAAGTGCCTCACTGAGAACTGGCGACTAGCTTAATGGTAGCGTCGTTGGCATTTTTGGACCTATCCGGTTTGTCTCTGTCTTTATCCTTACTTTTTTTGGAAGATCGGTAGTCGGATGGCTTAGTGAAGCCATTTCGGAGTATGGAGATAGAGAAATAATTTAGCTACAAAAATTGCCTGATGAATAGTTCGGGCGTTGAACAAGGGACAAAACCGACAGCGAGGTAAGTCGTGGTCTGGGCCTAAACAGGTGACGCAGTAAGAATGAAAATCTCTATGAGGAATTTGCTTTCCACAGGCAAGACGATTATTAATTTTTTTCGGACATCGGTTACAGCAAGAAAAAAGGATCCCCAACAGGGTACTTATCTTTCAGAAGACATCAGATCTGAAACTCGAAAACAAAAATTTCAGGAGTCGGCCAACCGGCACTTCCAAATTGCTTCTGCTTTGGGCACCAAACTGCAAGAAAGACTGATGTAATGGCATCAACTGCATGTTTTATACCCCTGACAACCTGACGTCATGGAAGAAGCGACAGCTTCCGATGCAGAAATTCCAAGACTCTGGTATTCAGGCCGGTTGAGCGCTACCTGTAGGCAGATAACCCAAATGTGATGACTGCAACAGTGAAACACGAAGAACAAAGGCCTAAAGGTAAAATGATGGCTAGAAGCAAAAAGCACAACATCGAACACTCTAAACTAAATATGTAATAAAACACTAACCACTAAATTTATAAACAACCAAAGAACACAATATTCTAATAATGAATAAAGAAGTTTTCCCACTTAGCCAGAGCCAATATGGAAGCACTTGATCTGTTTAGCGGCAAACGAGATCTGAGGAGACTTACTAGAGCATGATGGGATAGGGGGTTTCAGCCACAAGCTACTGAAAGACCTTGAGCTTTTGTATATGGCTGAGTCGGAACGGAGGATCGGTTCCGAGCACAACCAGTGAACAATGAAGGCGAGATAGGACAACATCACATCAAATCTTTTTCATTTGCATTTGTAAACCTTCTTAGTAGAGGGTTTCTGAGGGGCTATCACAATGCCTTACACCAGGTTAGCAAGCCTGGACCTCTGTACCATTATTGGAACTGGAGAAACCAAGCAGTCAGTTTGAGGGAGTGTAGATTCCTGTGGTAACCCTCTGATGGGAGAGAGAGAGAGGACATCCTTTCTGGGTTCCAGTATCCATAGTAAATAATTCAGGTGAGACCAGACGAAGAGGAACCAGGTTTGCAGAGGACAAAAGGGGACAATGAGGATTACTGAGGTCTTCAACTGCCTCATTTTCTGTAGAAACTTTGGAATAAGTGGAAGAAGGGGGTAAGTATAAAGGAGACTGGGGGGGGGGCAATTGTGAATTAAAGCACCCCTCAGGGACTTCCCCTAATGGGGGGGGGGGGGTGAGCAGAGCGAAATACCAGCTGCATTGGTTGTTCTGGGGAAAACCAAGCAGGTCACAGCACAGTTGGCCCAAAAGTCCAAAGTTCATATTCGCTACTGATCGATTGAGGGACCACTTGTGAGGGGTGAGAATGGACCTGCTGAGTCTGTCCACCACAATGTTTGATTTCCCCAGTATGTGAGTTACAAACAGACAGTGGTTTGAAGATATCACCCATTCCTGGACTCTCATGGACTCTCTGCACAAGGGATATGAACAGATTCCTCCTTGTTTGTTGATATACTAGACTGACATGTCTGTATGAACTGCAATAGGTCCCAGAGGAAGAATGTTCTGAAAAGCTTGCAACGTGAGAACTGCCCTCATCTCCAGAACACTGATATGCAATCTGGTCGCCATGCGAGTCCAAATGCCTTGGACCATTTTCCCCTTGAAATGCCCCACCACCACAACTGGAAGTGTCAGAGGTCACTGTGGCTGTGGGAATGGGGAGAAGGAACAGTCTGCCGAGAATAAGATTGTCTGAAAGAAGCTACCACTGGAGATGCTTCTTGCAAATTAGAGCCAACCTGATAAGCACAGATAGGGACTGATAAAGAATCGACCACTGAACAGTCAGAGTTCACTGAAGAACTTGCATAAAGAACCTCGCCAGTGGAACAAGAGTGATGGCAGCCACCACAGACCAAGAGCTTAGAGTACAAGTCTTGCTGTTGGAGACAGGTGATGCAAAATAACCTGTACTTGTTCTCTCAGCATTTGAATCCAGTGAAGGGGTAAAGATCCTATCAGATTTGGTGTGTCCAGAAGGGCTCCAATGAACTCCAATCTGTGTACCAGTAAAGATTTATGGTGATGCCGAATGACTGGGAAAAATGGAACAAATAATCCCTGGCTCAAATGAGTTGATGCCTGGTTAGGGCAATTAGAAGCTAGTCATCCAAGTATGACAACACTTGGAATCCTTGCAGTCTCGGGTGAGCTGCAACTACTGCCATGCACTTAATAAAACACCCTGGGGGCTGTGGTGAGACTAAAGGCCAGAGCCCTGAACTGGTAATGTCTGGCTCCCAGTCTGAAGTGCAAGTGACTCCTGGGGTGTATGTCTACTTTGACGTGATAGTACAGATCCTGTAAGTCTATTCTACTGAGCACATCCAATCATCCTTCCGCAGCAGTGGTAGGATGGACTGAACTGTAACCACCCAAAACTTTGCCTTTTTTTACATACAGGCTTGGACTGCTTAGATCCAGAATGGGTCTCAGGTCCCTGGCTTTCTTTGGCACTAAAAAGTCACGGAAGTAAGTTCCAAATCCTTTCTGTTCGGTCGGGACCTCTTGGATGGCTCTTTTTTTGATGCAGGTTTTGAACCTCTAGTGCTGCGCACTCCATTTGACTGGGTGGAACATCGGGGAGTTTCATTCGCTTTTCTGGCGGTGACAGGGAAAAAGGGATGTAGTATTCTCTGCAAATTATATGGAGCACCCAGGCATTTTTTGGGAGTTTGGTCCAGGCAGCTGGGTGCAGTGATAAATTACTCCTGACTGCTTCCAGAGTACAGCAGTTGGGCACTGCTTCAGCAGCACTGGTAAGACTGGTCAGAGAAAGGTTCTCTGAAGCCCTGACAGTGCAGAGCCCCCTTGCCTCTGGGCTGGCATCTCCCAATGAAACTTCCTCCTCTGCCTCTAGAGGAAGACTCCCCGTGTTATTACTGGGAAGGGCTTATAGAACCAAAGTTCCCTATCACCTCGCTGATTTCTCAAAAGGGTACAATGAGGGGTAGAAAACTTGACCCTGATGGCAGACAGGGTCTTCCCTTCCTGTTCACTGTAGGTTAGGGTTTCTTTGACTGATGGCCTAAACAAAGAGGAGTCATCAAAAGGGGCGTTAAAGGATGCCTTGAAGGGCTCTGCAAAATCACAAAGTCTCATCCAGCCATGCCTTCTAATTGCAATGCCTGAGCTGGCTGCCCATGAGGCACCCTCCGTAGCATGGGAAACTATCCTTATAGAAGAATTAGACAGGGAAGAAAGAGTCGGCAGTCAGGAAGATAATTTATCGAAGTCCTCCTCCGACGTGGTCTCAGCTAAAGAATCAGAAAGTTCCTTGTCCAGATCTCTCTGCAACCTAGTAAAGTGTGCCAGGTAGTTCAACACACTCAGCGAGAAAATGGCAGAGGCATACACATCCTTACCAAATATGTCCATCACTTGGGAGTCCCAGTTCGGCAGATGGACACAGGATCTCTGCTCAGCCAGCTTCTTTTTGATGGCTGCTGCCAAAACTATGGCATCTACCAGTAAACCCTTAGTCCAGTGGGGACAGTCCTTGGGCATGGCAAAAACTTATCCAGCCATTTGGCTATTAGCTTGGCCATGTCCAGCTTATTCCACGTCCGGTGGGCCATTAGATCCACAAGTTTGCCCGCCGGGGGGGCACCCATGAAGAAGCTGGGCCTACCCCGAAAGCTGCCAAAAACACGGACTCCTCCAGAGAAGGAGTTTGGGTTGACCAACAACCTCTCTGCCACAGAATCTTCCAGTGGTGATTTTGGAAGATCCTTCTCCTTTGTCAAAGTGTGTGTCCTCAGTGATGGACTCCAATGGGGAGTCTATGTACCTCCTGCATGACTTCCTACCAAGAACCTCCTCTGTGGGGAGCTCAGTGGAGTTCTCAGAAGAAGAGGGGGCTTCCTCCAAGGGAAGCATTTGGAGACTCCTCTAGGTAGGCTGACCCTGGACAGGCATGATAGACTCAATTCTCTGATCCAAAGGGGATGACAGGGAGGATCATAGCTCAAGGAGGTCTGGTTTCTTTGAGAAGAGAAAACCCTCTTCACAACCTGGAATGCTGACGTGCCTGGAGAATCCTTCCCCAACTCCCCAGGAGCCAAAGCAACTAAGGAAGAAAAGGCAGGACCCCCCGGATCAGTGGCTCCCAGGCAGGATCAGACCTGGGCTGTCAAGTGCCAAAGCACAGAGAAAAAGGTAGGGCTCCTACAGACTCCGAGCCGAACCACTCCACCTAGATCTGACGATAGCCTCCCGGATCAGAGACCCACTCTGCTCCAATGACATTAGAGCAGAGGTGGTCAAGGTGACTGTCAAGAGTCTAGGAAGAAAGGCTGCTTGGATCTGACACTGACTCTCCTGGGTGGCGAAGATCCTGGGACTCTGATACTGATGGTTGGATCGGAGAAGGAGACTGTACTGCAACAGGAGTACTCACTGATCCCAGAGGGGATGGAGTGGGCAATACCTCCATCCAGATCTGAGTCTTGAGAATCTTCCTAATCATCCTGTCCACATTAATTTTCAAAAGGCTCCTAGAAGAATTTGAGGAAGCCAGAGACCCTGGCCGGGAATGTCTGCTTGGGGTTTGCAGTATCTTGGATGGTACCCTAGGGGATACTGACCTAATAATAAACTCTTGGGTCTGACACTGAGCTCTCTGATCCAAGACCTTTGGATCCGAGGTAGAGGGCCTAGGAGAGGACCTCGGAGCTGAAGAATCAGTTTGATCCGAGGAATACCTCGGGTCCATCTGTGCAGGAGGAGGTCTCAAATCTGATGATGTCAGGTCCAGATGTTTAGCCATATTGGTGGAAGGCTCTGACAAATCCCTGGGTGGCTTGTAAGAGAGCTTCCTGGGGTCAGCATACCCCACTGCACTCTTAGAAAGTGTTTGAGCCCCTGGAGAGAAAGTATTTCAAGCAGGTAACAGGCTGTTAAGAAAAAGCTTGATTTTGCATCAGCAATCACTCTAGGATTAAATCCCTCGCAGATCTGACAAGTTGACCTAAGATGCTCAGGCTCTAAACAATACACACACCTGCTGTGCACATCAGAATGTGGAATCTTGTGTCCACAGTCTGAGCAGCGTTTAAATCCTGTAGGCTTATCTCACATTATTCCTGTAACAGAAATGAGAGAACCACATAAAACAACTCCGACTATAGCACTACACAGCAAAACTACTGTCTAGAACCACTCTACAACAACAAAAGGAAATTAGAAGATATGTACCTACCATAACGTTCCATGTTAGTTGTCTTCTCTCGCCTTCTTTCTTGCTGGATGGGTTCGGAGCCGATCCTCGGCTCCGACTCGGCACTTGCTAAGCTCGAGAGTCACTTTTACCAGCTCGAGGCAGCCCCATATCCCATGATGCAAGGCGGTAAATACCCAGATCTCGTTTGGTACTTATAGGGAAAAACACCTAGCACAAAAAATCTTTCCACTGAGGAAAGAAGAGCAATAAGCCTAAGCAAAAGGGCTATAATGGGAACCCAGGTAACTAACTGGCGCCCAAAGAAGCAATCTTCCAGACAAGGGAGATCAAAGTCTGTCCAGGCAAGGGGGCAGGAGGGAGGGTCGCAAGAAAGAAGGCGAGAGAAGACAACTAACATGGAACGTTATGGTAGGTACATAACTTCTAAATGTTAAGTTGTCAATCTCGCCTTCATTCTTGCTGGATGGGACCGCGTCCCTAGCACCTCTATCCTGGGTGGCTCAATGGAACAGACTCTTGAGAACCGTAGAACCGAAACTGGCTCTATCCCTGGAGGCCAAATCCAAATTGTAATGAGAAACAAAGGTATGAGGAGTGGCCCAAGTAGCTGCTGCACAAATAGTATCTAAGGGAAGTCTAGCCTGAAAAGCTGTGGAAGTGGCTAAGCTTCTGGTTGAATGTGCCTTTGGTTTTGAGCACAGCTGTTTGCCCCTAAGTTGATAGATTTCGGAAATGGTTGAAGAAAGCCATCTAGACAAGGTCACTTTAGAAACAGGAAGGCCTTTCTTATTATGAGCATAAGAAAGAAAGAGTTGATCAGACTTTCTAAATTGTTTTGTTCTGTCCAAATAATATCTGAGTTGGCGGTGAACATCAAGATAATGTAATTTTTGTTCTGATCTGTTGGAGTAATTGGGGAAAAATACGGGAGATCAATAGATTGGTTTAAATTTGTTTTGAAGCAACCTTGGGCAAAAGGAAGGATTAGTTCTCAAGGATACTCTGTCCTTGTGGAAGACCAAATATGGGGGACGAACAGAAAGGGCATGCAGTTCTGACACTCTCCTAGCCGAGGTAATAGCGACAAGGAAGAGTGTCTTCCAAGAAAGAAACTTTAGAGAACATGAAACAGCTGGCTCGAAGGGAGGAAGAATTAAGGATGTCAGCACTAGATTTAGGTCCCATTGAGGAGGAGGACTCCTGACAGGAGGATTAAGGAGAAAAACTCCTCTTAGAAAAGCTTTACAAAGCCTGTGGGACATAATGTTATGGTCTGCAAAACCGACATGAAAGTTCGAGATCGCAGCTAACTGAACTTTGACAGTGGAAGCTTAAGAACCCGATTTAAGGATTTCCGCTAAAAAATCCAAAACTGTATGAACCGGGGCAGTAAAAGGATCTATATTCCTTGAATTCGCCCAAAGGGAGAAACGTTTCCACTTGCTAGTATAAATCCTTCTAGTAGAGGATTTAAGAGAAGCCACTATGATATCCCTAACAGGGTTAGAGATCATAGGAAGCCTGGCTAAGGAAGGAAGTGGAGCAACAAAGCTGTGAGGTTGAGAGAAGGAATGGACCGATGCAGCTGACCCGATTGGTGGATCAGAAGATCTGGCACTGGGTCCAGATGCCACGGCTGCACCAAGAGGTGACGATGGAGGAACGGAAACCAAATTTGTCAAGGCCAATACGGGGCAATGAGAATCATTTTGGCTCTCAAAACGGTAGCTTTCTGGAGTACTTGAGGTATCAAAGGAAAGGGAGGAAAGGCATAAAGAAGTCCCTGGGGCCAATCTTGGGTAAGAGCGTCCCTGGGGGGATGGCCTGGAAGAGGGAAGAGAGAGAAGAAGTCCGGGCATTTGCTGTTTTGGGGAGTAGCAAAAAGATCGCAACATGGGCGGCCCCATTCTTGAAAAATCTCCTCCACTATAGATTGCTTGAGAGACCACTCGTGAGGCATGAGAATAGCTCTACTCAATCTGTCCGCTAAAATGTTGGTTTTCCCTGTTTGTTGATATACCACACTACGGACATATTGTCCATGTGAACTGCAAGTGTTCCCTAGGGAAGAAAGTCGCTGAGGGCTTGCAACGTTAAAAGCACTGCTCTCATCTCTAGGACATTTATGTGCAGGTGGTATTCGAACGGTTGCCACGTCCCATGAACCATCCTGCCCTGATAATGACCCCCCCCACCCGATCAGGGAGGCGTCCGTAGTGACTGTGGCTACGGGCGGGAAACAAAGGGTCTGCCCTGATGAACCTGGGGAGAAGAAATCCACCAGGATAGATGGTTTTTGCAAGTTTGTGTCACCAGAATTTGATGACGCATGGGTAGTTGTTGGTAAGACCATTGGGTGAACAACATCCATTGAAGGAGGCGCATGTAAAAGCGGGCCAAAGGGAGAAGAGTAATGGCAGCTGCCATGAGGCCCAATACCTTTAGGACTAGTCTGGCTTGCACCTTTTTGCTGGCAAGAATAATCCTTACATGGTTTTGGATGTCTAGGATTCTGTTGCTTGTGAGTTTTGCTGACATCCGGACAGTGTCTAAATTTGCGCCTATAAAAGTAATAGATTGGCAGGGCAATAAGGAGGATTTTTCGTAGTTGATGGAAATTCCTAAATGAGTGCAGAGATTTATGGTATAATCTCTGGCTTGGAGAAGTTGATGCCTGGTGGTGGCTGAGAGGAGCCAGTCGTCGAGATACGGAAACACCTGGAATCCTTGACGTCTCAGGTGAGCCGTGACCACTGCCATACATTTGGTGAACACTCTGGGGGCTGTAGTGAGACCAATGGGCAGGGCTCTGAACTGGTAATGACTGGACCCCAGCCGAAAGCGGAGAAACCTTCTGGAGCGTCTGTGGATTTTTATGTGATAGTACGCATCCTGAAGGTCTATTGAGCACATCCAGTTGTCTTTGCCCAGAAAGGGCAAAATCGATTGAAGTGTGACCATCCGAAATCTTGTCTTTTTGACAGACTTGTTGAGTCTGCTGAGGTCCAATATTGGTCTCCAATCTCCCGTCTTTTTGGGAACCAAAAAGAACCTTGAGTAGATTCCGGGCTCTGAATGGTCTGTTGGAACTGGCTGAATGGCCCTTTTTTGTAGAAGCTTTGATACTTCTAATTTTGCGATTTCCCCTTCGACTGGGTGAAAAATCTGGAAGGGAACTTTTGTGAGTGAAGGGACTTTCCTCGAAAGGAATCTTGTAACCCTCGGATATGATCGACTGTACCCCATTTGTCTTGTGAAAGGGAAAGCCAGGCTTCTGGGTACAGCGATAATCTTCCCCCGACTGCCTCCAAGGATGGACAGTCGGGCAACACCTCAGGGATGCTGGAAGGGCTTGTCAGAGAGAGGCTCTCTGCTTCCCTGGTTTTGTGGACCCCCTCTGCCCCTAGGGCGGCGTCTGCTATTATTACCCCCTCTGCCTCTAGGGGTAAACTGACCACGTGTATCCAGCGTGACTCCCTGAGATTTACAGAACCACATCTTTCCGCCCTTCTGTCCTTTAGGGTAAGGCCTAGAAGGGGTGGAAAAACGGACCCCTACGGCAGAGAGAGTTTTGCCGTCTTGCTCACACCTGGTCAACGTATCCTTCACCTGAGGACCAAACAAAGTTGCTCCATCGAAGGGAGAACTTGTGAAGGACGCCTTAAAGGGATCTGCAAAATTACAGAGCCGCATCCAGGATTGACGCCTAAGAGCCACTCCTGTCCCTGCAGCTCTACTCGCTCCATCTGCTGCATACGAAATCAGTCGCATGGAGGAGTTGGCTATGGAGTTAAGGATTCCTAGCTGAGAAGCAATCTTATCTTGAGCCCCTGGAGCTGTAGGATCCTGTACTACTTCACCTAATTCTTTAAGGATGTCCCTTTGAAGTCTGGTGAAGTGACATAAGTAATTCAGCGAACGCATAGCAAAGGTCGCTGAGGAAAACATCCGCTTACCATACCTGTCCATGGTCCTAGAATCTTTGTTAGGGGGATGGACTGGTACGGAAGGATCTGCAAGTTCCTTCTTGGTGGCGGCCGCCACCACCATGGCATCAACAGGGACACCTTTTGTAAGGAATTGCTTTTCGGAAGGGGCTGTAATAAATTTAGAAGGCCTCCTGGGAACTGGTTCTACGGAATCAGGAGCTGCCCACGCCTTCCGAGCCATTACCTCCATGAGGGGCTCAAAAGGCGGAGACACCCAGGAGGTGGAGGGTCGAGATCCGAACGCCTCGAGGTATACCGACTCATCCTCGGAGGGGTTTATGGAGGGCCAGTTTCCCCTCTGTTTTAGGAGTTCTAGGATGTCTGAAAAGGAGACATCCTCAGAGGGGGATCTTGGGGACCCCTGCGACTCATCTAAGTCGGTATCCGAAGTAGTAGACTCAGGGGAGTCCAGGTGCTTCCTCTTACAAGTCCTCTTGCGTGGAGGATCTCCTGACGGATCAGGAGAATCCTCGGAAGAGGGGGTTCCTCCCAGTGGGGAAACCTGAGGCGGTGGATCTCTCGGTCTGGGAGCAAGAGAGTGGGAAGAGATATCAACAGGCACCGAAGAGGGAGGAGCTAAAGGAATAGACTGCTGACTGAGCCCAGGGGCCAGCACACTCCTCATCACCTCGAAGGCTCCCCTCCCAGGGAGATCCAAGAGAACCCGTTACGAAGAAACTGGGACTCCCGGGCCCACCGAAAGGGAAGGCTCCGAGGCAGATGTCAGAGCCGAGCTCTCCAAGGGGAAGAGCGGGGTCGGACAAGGGTCCGATGCCACTCACCCCCTCGGAGCAGACCAGGGAAGCCCGGCCACCGAATCCCTCCAAGGAAGGTCTCGAGGAGGAGATAAGAGTAGACGCTGAAGGCACAGAAAGGGGGGAGGGTATCTGCCCTTCAGCCATAGCAGTAACTATTCCCGTAGACTCCAGCTCCAAACTCTGAGGTAGAGTCGAAGGAGGAACTTGAAGAGGGTGTGGACTAATAGTCGTCTGTTGAGATGGACTATGAAGCATTTGGGCTAGTGCCTGTGATTTTAACAATCTGCTTACCACCCTCTCTAAATCATGGTCTGACAACCTGGAAGACCTAGATGATCGGCTCCGATGGCTCCGCTCCGAAAGAAGAGGTGAGGCCGGAGCCGACAGTATCGGTTCCAAAGAGGGGACCTGGACCTCTTCCTCGAAGGAACCATCGGAGCTGAAAAACCCACAGATCCAGACGGAGCCGATAACTTTTTGGCTCCGAGAGTAGGTATAGATGTATCGGGCTCCAGCCGGAGCCGATACAGGCATGGAAGTTATGGTGTCGGAGCCGGTCGGTGCCGACACCGAAGCCCGAGCCACATGGACGTCGGAGCCAGTCTGAGCCGACACCAAAGTGACTGTCAAAGTATCGTCACCGATAGCCATCGGTGCCGAAGATTTTTCCAAACTAAGATCGGCTCCAGCTGGAGTCGATCTCGACTCCGAAGGAGTCGGAGCCAAGGCCGAAGGCTTAGGAACAGAAACCTGGACCTTGGTAGTCTTAGAGGGCTTACCCGGAGCCGATTTTGCCGGGGAGCCGTCCGGTTTAAGTCCTCTTAATATGAATTTATTTCTCCTTTCCTGCAGGACTCTCTGGCTAAAAGAGTGACAAATTGCACAGGAGTCCTGCAGGTGGAGAGGTCCCAGGCAGTATATACAAGAAGTGTGACCGTCTGTCAGAGACATCTTCTGACAGCACGTGTCACACTTCTTGAAGCCTGAGACCCTCTGTTCTTTGGACATGGTGCTTATCTAAACACAAAAAACACATACACAGTCCCGAAACAGAACAATTAAAGTTAAGGTAATAACTAAATTACACCCACACACACCCTAACAGGGGGGGATGGGAGGGAATGAAGGCCTGACTAAAAATTTAAACTAGGGAAAGTAAACTTAGTCAGAAAAACCCTTACAAGTATCTACACTATAAAAGAAAACTAATGAAAAAGAGAAATTTTAAGGAATAGGGTGACTAAATGTATAATAATAAACACTTACCAGGAGCTGGTAAAAGGATTACCTCATCAGCGAAGCGGCAAACGAGATCTGGGTATATACCGCCTTGCATCATGGGATATGGGGCTGCCTCGAGCTGGTAAAAGTGACTCTCGAGCTTAGCAAGTGCCGAGTCGGAGCCGAGGATCGGCTCCGAACCCATCCAGCAAGAATGAAGGCGAGATTGACAACTTAACATCTCTTCTCTCTATCTCTTTTTTTAATAGGTACTAAGACAAAAAGGAAGGAAAGAGAAAGAAGGCTGCAAGGCTCGAAAAAAGAACTGGCAGAGAGGATGGGATAAGAAAATCCCAGACGTCTGCAAAAACTATAGGTAGGGGAGGAAGAGCAAAGATAGAAGCTATAACAACAAGAAAAACTTAGCTGAAAAGCCTTGAAAAACTGCTTTTGACTAGAGACTATGGAGAGCCACATCTGTCACTGCTGGTGGCAAATGAGATCTGAGGAGGTCTGGGTAGAGGTTAGAGCATTACGGATCGAGGGAGGAGCTCGAGACTTCAATCCAAGACTGTGAAAATGTGTGCGAGTTGGATACGAGGGTCGGATTCATAACCCATCTGTGAGGAAAATGGAAGAGGACAACATCAGATAAGCTGTTATACATAAAAGCTGGGAATAATAACTTTTTAATACAATGATGCTTTCTGTAATGTCTTTAAATGTCAATGGCCTCACAGATAAATACAAAAACGAAATAGTAGTGAACTATATTAAAAAAATGCAGACTGCAAATGTAAAGAACTGAACATCTGAATTTCTGATAAAGAAAGGTTTGCTGGACGGTTATTCAGCTGAATACCATGGATAAAAGAAAAGAGGAGTACTTACATTAATTGCAATAGGAGCTCCAACAGTGATAGAAGAGGATTAAAAAAGGTAATAATGGTAGACATTTAGTACTAAGGGGCTAACGGGCAAGGCAGGATTACAATGGTATTTACAGTCCATCTAAAATTGCTACAATAGAGCTTAAGAAAATTCTGGGAGAAATAACCAGCTTTCAGCACTGATTTCTTATAGGTGAAGAGTGGAATTTGAATTACAGCAGTGAATGTGTGTCTTGGAGGCCCAGAAAGGAAAGTAAAACAAAGAAGCATAGCCTTTTGAAGAGATTTATGAAAGTATTTGGCAAGGAATATGCGACTTCAGCAACAGGAGTTTGGAGTGAATTTTCATATTATTCCCCAAGATATAAAAACTGGGCTACGCTACACAGAACTTGCATTTCATAGGAACGTCTGCATTTAATTGAAGGTCTTGATATGCACCCAAAAACTATTTCAGACCATGCACCAATAATAACTAAAAAACACAGGGTAATGAAATAAAAATGAGACATTGATGCCTCCCGCATACCTATTGAAAAGAGATGAATTTAAGGAAGGGAAAGTTGAAATTATTCTGGCGCTACTAGAGAAGATAGAAATGTCTTCTGAAAATATAACTAGAGAATGGGATAAAATTAAATTGGAGTTTAAAAATAGGATATATATATAAAAGAAAGGGAGATATGGTTAAGAGACAACAATAATTATTTAGATGGATTGATGAATGTTAAAGTATTGCAGAAAAGGGGGAATTTCAGAGAACAAGAGGAGGAGCAACTGTAGAATGCTAAACAGAAAATAAGGGATTATCTCGATAATATGCATGAGTTTAGAAAAAGTAGAAAGTGCTGTCACCAAGCTTAGAAAGCCTATAACAAGGAAGGTAGCAAGAGATCCTGTAGTGGTATTAGAAATATTTTGGAAATTCTATGAAAGTCTGTAATAAAGCAGAGAAATATGGAAATTAAGAAATGGTACAAATGGAAATGTTTATTGAAGAACTAACATGCCAAGGCTAGAGGTAGAGGAGGCTAAATTACTCACAGTTAGGACAAGTGGAGAGGAGATAAAAATGGTGATGTATAACCAATCTAAAGGAAAGTCCCCAAAAATAGATGGTATTTCTGTGGAAGTTTGGAAGCTGGGGGGAAAAGAACTGAAAGATCTGGAAGGTTTTGTTTAATAGTATTTTAAGAGAAGTGCCAACATCCTGGAAAAAAGTGCTGGTAGCAGTAATACCTAAAAAGGGTAAAGATCCATCAGATCCAGCTTCATACACCCCCGTTTCAATACTAAATCATGACTATAAAGTGTTTATGTCTTTAATGGCTAGAAGAATGGCAAAAGTTATGCAAAAAATTGATAGATATAGATCAATGGGGTTTAGTGGTGGGGAGTCAAACATTTGACAACATTAACAGAGCATTGATGATCCAGAGGGATGCAGAAAATACCACTGTTGTTGTTGGGTCTTCATGCAGAGAAAGCATTTGACAGAGTAAGCTGGGACTTTATGAACAGGGCAATGGAAGCATTTGCATTTCCTGATAAAATTATAAGGTTGATTAGAAGGACATACGAGAGATTGGAAGAAAAAATAAAGTGGGTGGTGTCCTCTCCGATAATCTGCTTGAGCAGAGGAACTAGGCAGGGGTGTCCTCTTTTCCCCTTTGTTATTTGCATTATGTTTAGAACCACTGGCAAAAAAAAAATAAGGGACTCAGACATTCAAGGTTATAATTGGTAAAGTAGTCAAGAAAAGCTGGTTCTACTTGAAGCTGGTATTATTTTATGCCTGACAAAACCAGAAAAGGACACTGCAGTGTTGTGGAACATTATGAGACGGTTTCAAATCTTTTAGGGGCACAAAATTAATGACGCTAAAGCAAAGGCAAAAGTGGTAAATTATGTAGCTACACAAGAATTTGTTCAGCAATATCCACATTTAGGGGGACATGATGAAATAAGGTATTTAGGAGTATGGAAGAATTTGTTCAGCAATATTCACATTTAGGGGGACATGATGAAATAAGGTATTTAGCAGTATGGATTAAAAACTATTTCGGTGTGGCAGCTAAGGATATGTGGGAAGAAACTAAACATAATATAAAAACTGAGAAATTGGAAGCTCTGTTATATGGACATGGATAGTCCCTTTAGTCTTATACACAGGTCAGGCATATTTTTATCAACTAAAGGAAAAGTTGCGGATAGCAATTAATAAAGAACTGAAGGATTTTATCTGGGAGGGGAAAACAGAAAGAGTCAAGTGGGAAAACCTGATTCTTCCAACAGAAGAAGACGGACTGGGATTATCTGATTTGAAGTTTTTTTTCATAGCTTCACAGTTAAGGTTCATATACACAGCACAAGGGGAAACTTATAATTCAATGTGGAAAGGGATGATGATGAAACGGGGAAAGCTCAAGAAACAAGGAGAGACTGGGATTTTGGATGCAGCTCTTTAAGGAGAATATCAATACTCATACAGAATATTATATTCATAAAGTAGTAGAAAGTATTCTAAGAACTAAGTCAACAAGGGAATGGTGAAAGGAGATTCTGCAGATAGGGATGACTGTAATTAGGGATACAAACGATAGGCAAGAGGGGGCTGGAACTTAATGGAGAAGACTGGCAAAGGAAACAAGGTACTGGGAGCAAATAACTAGAAAGGGAAAGGTAACAGAATGGTAAGACACAAAGAATTTATTTGGATTGCAGGTTACAGATTGCCCTCCCTTATCAAGGATTGACAGCAGAGTATAGGCAAAGAGAACGAAATAGCAGGCTCCTAAACGAAAGACCAGCACTGATACAAGTTTTTAGTAGACTATAGAACAGAAGCTGCTGTTAAAAAGGTATAACTACCTTAAAATATTGCATGATAACCATAATAATCAATCACAGGAGGTTAGAAAGGATTGGGAAGAGATATTGGACAAGCAATTCACAAAGAAACAATGGGGGGATATATGTACGCCTCCCAAATATGCAACAAATCTAAATGGTTTAGGATTTCTGCTTGGAAATATTTACATACTCAAGTAGACTCCAGAGAATTTTTACTCAGGTAGATAGCAAATGTTGGAGGTGTGATGGAGAAGAAAGAAGTAATTGGGAACATATTTTCTGAGAATGTAATGAGATGGCAGAATTAAAAAATTCCCTGCAGAATACGCTGTGGGAGATACTGGGTGAGCAATCTGGTGTACTAGGAAAATGATTTTTCTGAGCTATGAGACAGAATCAGAATTGCTTTCACATATTAAGGCCTTGCTGAGTAACTATGGTGCCTGCCAAAAAAGCAATTACTAGAAAATGGAAATCAAATTCTAAACTAACTATACTAGAAGTAGTGAATATAATACCTATGCATACCTACCATAGCAAACAATGAAATTCTCCTTCCAGGTTATAATATTCTAAGGTCAGACTGCATAGAGGAAAAGGGTGGAGGGGGTAGCAATTATATTTAAAAACACCCTTGAAATGATCATAACAGCCCCTGACCTTCCCACATTCAATAATGCAGAGATCTTAGCTGTCAAAATTAATAACTGGAAGCATATCAATAGGTACCTTAGAAGGCATTTTCAATGAGCTAGCTAATACTAATCCCAAAGAAGCTATTCTTCTAGTGGATTTCAATATAGACTGGAACTTATGTACCTCACAAACCCCAACCAACCACATTAATCTTTATGGGTTCGCCCAACTAATAAGATCTCCTACTAGACTCTATAAAAATAACAACAAAGAGAGTATCCTGGACTGGATACTCACTAACCAGCAACCTCATAACTACATCTCGGGAACCATCCCAGATGACTTAAGTGATCACCTCCCCATCTTTATCATAAAATCCAAGACCAATAAAATCCATCAGCCCACTTATCAGACAATCAGGAATAAAAATAATTTAAATTCTTCCAGCTTTCAATCTGATCTAAATCGCTGTAACTGGTCTGTACTCCATTTGCCAATAGATGAAGCTGTAAATAACTTTAACTCCATCTTTCTCTCTATCCTAGACTCACATGCACCCCAACGTACTTCCAGAACTAAACCTAAACCAGCACATTGGTTTACTAAAAGCACAAAAATAAAAATTTCTGAAAGAAACTCAGCCTGGTCCAAATGGAGAACCAACAACTCTCTAACAGACCAGATTATCTACAGGCAACTTAGGAATGACACAAAATGAGAAGTTATGTACCTACCATAACGTTCCATGTTAGTTGTCTTCTCTCGCCTTCTTTCTTGCTTGATGGGTTCGGAGCCAATCCTCGGCTCCGACTCGGCACTTGCTAAGCTGGAGAGTCACTTTTACCAGCTCGAGGCAGCCCCATATCCCATGATGCAAGGCGGTAAGTACCCAGATCTCGTTTGTACCTATAGGGAGACACACCTAGCACAGAAAAAACTTTCCACTGAGGAAAGAAAGCAATTACCCTAAGGAAGGGCTGAAGTGGGAACCAGGTAACTAACTGGTGCGTAAAGAAGCAATCTTCCAGACAAAGGAGAACAAGGTCTGTCCAGGCAAGGGGGTAGGAGGGAGGGTCGCAAGAAAGAAGGCGAGAGAAGACAACTAACATGGAACGTTATGGTAGGTACATAACTTCTCAATGTTAAGTTGTCAATCTCGCCTTCATTCTTGCTTGATGGGACCGCGTCCCTAGCACCTCTATCCTGGGTGGCTCAATGGAACAGACTCTTGAGAACCGTAGAACCAAAACTGGCTCTATCCCTGGAGGCCAAATCCAATTTGTAATGAGAAACAAAGGTATGAGGAGTGGCCCAAGTGGCTGCTGCACAAATAGTGTCTAAAGGGAGTCTAGCCTGAAAGGCTGTGGAAGTGGCTAAACTTCTGGTGGAATGCGCTTTTGGTTTTGAGCACAGCTGTTTGCCCCTGAGCTGATAGATTTCGGAGATGGTGGAAGAAAGCCATCTAGATAAGGTCACTTTGGAAACAGGAAGGCCTTTCTTATTTTCAGCATAAGAAAGAAAGAGCTGATCGGATTTCGTGAATTGTTTTATTCTGTCCAAATAATATCGGAGTTGGCGGTGAACATCAAGATAATGTAATTTTTGTTCCGATCTGTTAGAGTAATTAGGGAAAAATACAGGGAGATCAATAGATTGGTTCAAATTAGTTTTCGAAGCCACCTTAGGCAAAAAGGATGGATTAGTTCTCAAGGATACCCTGTCCTTGTGGAAGACCAAATAAGGGGGACGAACAGAAAGGGCATGAAGTTCTGACACTCTCCTGGCCAAGGTAATAGCGACAAGGAAGAGTGTTTTCCATGAAATAAACTTCAGAGAACATGAAACAGCTGGCTCAAAGGGAGGAAGAATTAAGGATGTCAGCACTAGATTTAGGTCCCATTGAGGAGGAGGACTCCTGACAGGAGGTTTAAGGAGAAAAATCCCTTTTAGAAAGGCTCTACAAAGCCTGTGGGACATAATGTTGTGATCTGCAAACCCGACATGAAAGTTCGAGATAGCAGCTAACTGAACTTTAACCGTGGAAGATGAAGAGCCCGAGTGAAAGATTTCCGCTAAAAAATCCAAAACTGCATGAACAGGGGCAGTAAAGGGATCTATATTCTTTGATTTTGCCCAACAAGAGAAGCGTTTCCACTTGCTGGTATAAATCCTTCTAGTAGAGGATTTAAGAGAAGACACTATGATATCCCTAACAGGGTTAGAGATCATAGGAAGCCTGGCTAAGGAAGGAAGTGGAGCAACCAAGCTGTGAGGTTGAGAGAAGGAATAGACCGATGCAGGTGACCCGATTGGTGGATCAGAAGGTCTGGCACTGGGTCCAGATGCCACGGCTGCACCAATAGGTGACGATGGAGGAACGGAAACCAAATTTGTCGTGGCCAATAGGGGGCAATGAGAATCATTTTGGCTCTCAAAACGGTGGCTTTCTGGAGTACTTGTGGAATCAATGGAAAGGGAGGAAAGGCATAAAGAAGTCCCTGGGGCCAATCCTGGGTAAGAGTGTCTCAGGGGGGATGGCCTGGCAGTGGGAAGAGAGAGAAGAAGTCTGGGCATTTGCTGTTTTGGGGAGTAGCAAAAAGATCGCAACATGGACGGCCCCATTCTAGAAAAATCTCCTCCACTATAGATTGTTTGAGAGACCACTCGTGAGGCATGAGAATAGCTCTGCTCAATCTGTCCGCTAAAAAGTTGGTTTTCCCAGGGATATGCGTTGCTACCAGAAACCGATGAGAGGAGATCGCCCATTGCCAAAGTCTGAGAGCTTCTCGACACAAGGGGTAGGACTTGGTTCCGCCCTGTTTGTTGATATACCATACTACAGACATGTTGTCCGTGTGAACTGCAATTGTTCCCAAGGGAAGAAAGTCGTTGAGGGCTTGCAACGTTAAAAGCACTGCTCTCATCTCTAGGACATTTATGTGCAGGTGGCATTCGAATGGTTGCCACGTCCCATGAACCATCCTGCCCTGATAATGACCCCCCCCACCCGATCAGGGAGGCGTCCGTAGTGACTGTGGCTACCGGGGCCGGGGATACAAAGGGTCTGCCCTGATGAATCTGGGGAGAAGAAATGCACCAGGATAGGTGGTTTTTGCAAGCTTGTGTCACCAGGATTTGGTGACGCATAGGAAGTTGTTGGTAAGACCACTGGGTGAACAACATCCATTGAAGAAGACGCATGTAGAAGCGGGCCAAGGGCAGAAGGGTAATGGCCGCTGCCATGAGGCCCAACACTTTCAGGACCAGTCTGGCTTGTACCTTTTTGCTGGCGAGGATGATCCGCATGTGACTTTGGATATCTAAAATCCTTTGGTCTGTGAGGGTTGCTGACATCCGAACAGTGTCTAAATTTGCGCCTATAAAAGTAATAGACTGGCAGGACAACAAGGAGGATTTTTCGTAGTTGATCGAAATTCCTAACTGAGTGCAGAGATTTAGGGTGTAATCCCTGGCTTGGAGAAGTTGATGCCTGGTGGTGGCTGAAAGGAGCCAGTCGTCGAGATACGGAAACACCCGGAATCCTTGACGTCTCAGGTGAGCCGTGACCACTGCCATACATTTGGTGAACACTCTGGGGGCTGTAGTGAGACCAAAGGGCAGGGCTCTGAATTGAAAATGACTGGACCCCAGCCGAAAGCGGAGAAACCTTCTGGAGCGTCTGTGAATTTTTATGTGATAGTACACATCCTGAAGGTCTATTGAGCACATCCAGTTGTCTTTGCCCAGGAAGGGCAAAATTGATTGAAGTGTGACCATTCGAAATCTCGTCTTTTTCACAGACTTGTTGAGTCTGCTGAGATCCAATATTGGTCTCCAATCTCCCATCTTTTTGGGGACCAAAAAGAACCTTGAGTAGATTCCGGGCTCTGAATGGTCTGTTGTAACTGGCTGAATGGCCCTTTTGTGTAGAAGCTTTGATACTTCTAACTTTGCGATTTCCCTTAGACCGGGTGGCACATCTGGAATGGAATTTTTGGATTGAAGGGACTTTCCTCGAAAGGAATTTTGTAACCCAAGGATATGATCGACTGTACCCATCTGTCTTGTGAGAGGGAAAGCCAGGCTTGTGGGTACAGAGATAATCTTCCCCCGACTGCCTCCAAGGATGGACAGTCGGGCAACACCTCAGGGATGCTGGAAGGGCTTGTCAGAGAGAGACTCTCTGCTTCCCTGGTTTTGTGGACCCCCTCTGCCTCTAGGGCGGCGTCTGTTATTATTACCCCCTCTGCCTCTAGGGGTAAACTGACCACGTGTATCCGGCGTGACTCCTTGGGATTTGCGGAACCACATCTTTCCACCCTTCTGTCCTTTGGGGTAAGGACTAGAAGGGGTGGAAAAACGGACCCCTACAGCAGAAAGAGTCTTGCCGTCCTGCTCACACCTGGTCAATGTATCCTTCACTTGAGGACCAAACAGTTGACCCATCAAAGGGAGAGTTTGTGAAGGACGCCTTGAAGGGATCAGCAAAATTACAGAGCCGCATCCAGGATTGACGTCTCAGAGCCACTCCTGTGCCTGCGGCTCTACTCGCCCCATCTGCTGCATACGAAATCAGCCGCATGGAGGAGTTGGTTATGGAGATAAGGATTCCTAGCTGAGAAGCAATCTTGTCTTGTGCCCCCTGAGCTGTAGGATCCTGTACTACTACACCTAGTTCCTTAAGGATGTCCCTTTGGAGTCTGGTGAAGTGACACAAATAGTTCAGCGAACGCATGGCAAAAGTCGCTGAGGAAAACATCCGCTTACCATACCTGTCCATGGTCCTGGAATCCTTGTTAGGAGGATGGACTGGTACAGAAGGATCTGCAAGTTCCTTTTTAGTGGCGGCCGCCACCACCATGGCATCAACCGGGACACCTTTCGTAAGGAATTGCTGTTCGGAAGGGGCTGTAATAAATTTAGAAGGCCTCCTGGGAACTGGCTCTACGGAGTCAGGAGAAGCCCAAGCCTTTCGAGCGATTACCTGCATGAGGGGGTCAAAAGGCGGAGACACCCAGGAGGTGGAGGGTCGAGAACCAAACGCCTCTAGGTATACCGACTCATCATCGGAGGGATTTATGGTGGGCCAGTTTCCCCTCTGTTTCAGGAGTTCTAGGATGTCTGAAAAGGAGACATCCTCAGAGGGGAATCTTGGGGACCCCTCCGACTCATCTAAGTCGGTATCCGAAGTAATAGACTCAGGGGAGTCTAGGTGCTTCCTCTTACAAGTCCTCTTGCGCGGAGGATCTCCTGACGGATCAGGAGAATCCTCGGAAGAGTGGGTACCTCCGAGTGGGGAAACCTGAGTCGGTGGATCTCTCGGTCCGGGTGCAAGAGAGTGGGAAGAGATATCAACAGGCACCGTAGAGGGAGGAGCTAAAGGAATAGACTGCTGACTGTGCCCAGGGGCCAGCACACTCCTCATCACCTCGAAGGCTCCCCTCCCAGGGAGATCCGAGAGAACCCGTTCCAAAGAAACTGGGACTCCCGGGCCCACCGAAAGGGAAGGCTCCGAGGAAGATGTCAGAGCCGAGCTCACCAAGGCCGAAGCTCCAAGGGGAAGAGCGGGGTCGGACAAGGGTCCAATGCCACTCACCCCCCTCGGAGCAGACCAGGGAAGCCCGGCCACCAAATCCCTCCAAGAAAGGTCTCGAGGAGGAGATAAGAGTAGATGCTGAAGGCACAGAAGGGGTGGGGGGGTATCTGGCCTTCAGCCATAGCAGTAACTATTCCTGTAGACTCCAGCTCCAAACACTGGGGTAGAGTCGAAGGAGGAATTTGAAGAGGGTGTGGACTAATAGTCGTCTGTTGAGACGGACTATGAAGCATTTGGGCTAATGCCTGTGATTTTAGCAATCTGTTTACTACCCTCTCTAAATCATGGTCTGACAACCTGGAAGACCTCGATGATCGGCTCCGATGGCTCCGCTCCGAAAGAAGAGGTGAGGCTGGAGCCGACAGTATCGGTTCCAAAGAGGGAGACCTGGACCTCTTCCTCGAAGGGACCATCGGAGCCGAAGACACCACGGATCCAGACGGAGCCGATAACTTTCGCCCGAGTGTAGTTCAGATGTATCGGCTCCAGCCAGAGCCGATACGGGCAAGGAAACAATGGTGTCGGAGCCGGCCGACACCGAAGCCTGAGCCACATGGTGGTCGGAGCCAGTCGGAGCAGACACCAAAGTGACAGTAACAGTATTGGCACCGATAGCCATCGGTGCCGAGGATTTAGCCAAGTTAGGATCGGCTCCAGCCAGAGCCGATCTCGACTCCGAAGGAGTCGGAGCCAAGGCCGGAGGCTTAGAAACTGACCTTGGTAGTCCTAGAAGGCTTGCCCGCAGCCGATTTTGCCGGGGAGCCCTCCGGTTTAAGGAGACCCCTTAAAATAAGTTTATTTCTCCTTTCCTGCAGGACTCTCTGGCTAAAAGAGTGACAAATTGCACAGGAGTCCTGCAGGTGGAGAGGTCCCAGGCAGTATAAACAAGAAGTGTGACAGTCTGTCAGAGACATCTTCTGACAGCACGAGTCACACTTCTTGAAGCCTGAGACCCTCTGTTCTTTAGACATAGTGCTTTCAAAAACAGTACACACACAGTCCCAAATCAGACAAGTAAAGTTAACTATGAGAAGTTATTGTAAACTCTCACACACACACCCTAACAGGGGGGGGGGGATGGGAGGGAATAAAGGCCTGACTAAAAAGGTAAAAAAGGAAAAATAAAGTTAGTCAGGAAAGGCCTCAAAAGTATCTAAGAAAGATAGAAATCTAAGAAAAAGAGAACAATTTTCTGATTGGGGGCTAAAATTTAGTAATACTAAACACTTACCAGGAGCTGGCAAAAGGAGGACCTCATCAGCGAAGCGGCAAACGAGATCTAGGTACTTACCGCCTTGCATCATGGGATATGGGGCTGCCTCGAGCTGGTAAAAGTGACTCTCGAGCTTAGCAAGTGCCGAGTCGGAGACGAGGATCGGCTCCGAACCCATCAAGCAAGAATGAAGGCGAGATTGACAACTTAACATAGATCTATTCTAAAGGATAAAAGAGACTACTTCTATAAACTACTAACCAAACATCAAAATCAACCACAAATGTTAGGGGCAGGTATAATTAAAATATTACGGCCTGAGAAAGTTACCACTCCAAACCCCTCTCCTCCTACTGGCACTAACCCTGATAATCTACCTGATACTTTCAATCATTTTTTTACTGATACCATACTAACCCTAGCCAAACAGCAGACAGACAGTCAGGAACTAAATGTCATCAATGATGAAATTACCTTTAGCTTACAACCCGTCCCCCACCAGATACATTAGAAAAATCTTGACTAAACTTAAACCAACTACCCGGGCTGCTGACCAGCTCCCAGCCAAACACTTACAACTAGCAGCTGATATCTCTGCTATTCCTATCTCAATCCTAATAAATAGGACCATCACAGAAATCACTATTCCCAGCATTTGGAAAGCATCACATCATACCTCTCCACAAAGGTGGAAACTTTTTAGAGTTATCCAACTACAGGCCCATTGCCATCCTCTCACCATTAGCCAAAATTATGGAAAAGTATATTCCTAGCCGGCTTATTCACTACCTAATCCAGAACAAACTTTTCACAAATACACAGCATGGCTTTAGACCCCATCATAGCACAACAACAGCACTGTTATCATTCACAAACTCCATTAACCAGAAAAAGAACAATGGCAAAATCTCGTCTACTCTCTTTTTAGACTTATCCACAGCTTTCAATATAGTCAATCATAATAAACTAATCCTTTCACTTAGAAAACTTTCCCTAAATAACCATACAATTAACTGGTTTCAAAGTTATCTTCAAGGTAGAAATCAGATAGTGCTCTGGCAAAACAGACTGTCCACCCTTCTCTATCTATTTCATTAGGAGTTTCACAAGGTTCTATATTAGGTCTCCTACTATTCTCAATCTTTGTTAATGATCTACAGTCAGCCACCCCTGAAGCTACCTGTATACAACACACAGATGATTCTACTTTGATCTGCTCAGTCAACTCCCTCCCAGAACTCCAGTCCCTGACCCAGAAAACATTTAAATCAATTGAAAACTGGCGCTCTACTAAATGCTAATAAAACCAAACTACTGTTGTTCTCCCCAAGTTGTAGCTCCCTCAGGTCACCTTTAGAATCACATCCAATAATGGTATCATAATCTCCCTTGATAGCCAGATCAGCTAGTGGTCCTAGTTGACAACAATCTGAAAATTGACCTACATGTTAACCAAATCATCAAAAACACCACTAATAAACTGGGCTCACTCCACAGAAACAAAGCCTTCTTAACCCCTATAGCCAGAACCAACACAGCACGCACCCACCTACTCTCCTATATGCCCTCCGCATTCTCACTAACCTCTCAAAAACCAAACTAAATAAATATTAAGTTAAATAAGTTAACTGCCTGCTACAACCATATTGCTAGATTTGCTGCAGGGTCTACCTATCAGACACATCAGTGTCAAAAACTACAACTACTAAAATGGCTCGAGTTCCCCAACTTACTTCTCTATAATTAACTTATAGTAGCTCCACAGAATACTTAACCAATCAGATAAAGTACCGGGAATACAATCTTTAATAACCCCTCACACCAGTACCAAGCCACTTAGATCCAATAACAAATTACTGAAAAAAAAACTTTAAATCCTGCAATCATGTTGGTGACTCAGTATTCTCCAATTACGTAGCAAAAACTTGGAATTCGCTCCCTCCTGCCTTAACCCTGGAACCCTCTCTAACTAAATTTAAAATTGCAGCTAAATGTTATTTCACTATGCACCTGCTCTAGCCCAGGTCAACCACCCATAGCCTACTTCTTTATGACACACAATGCTATTATTTTTTCTCTTCCTTTATATTTTTTCCTGGCATTTTTTTCTCAGACAGTATTCTACACCATATTCCTTAGTACCCAAAGCCAAGTTAAATTGTTTACTTCCATCTTACTATCTCTTGTAATCATTGTTTGCATGAACTGTATCTGAACTGTTAGTATTCTCTTTTTATTTTGTATTTGTTAACATAACTTGTATTTCTAGAGCTTTTCTCCCTGGGCTTCCACTGAAAATGGATATGAATTCAGTTGGACTTTCCCGGTCAACAAATGTAAAATAAATTAAATAAATAGTACGGGAAAAGCCAAAAGATAGTAACAGATAAAACAAGTGGAAATGGGAAATTACATAAGAAACATAGGAATTGTGGGAACAATACATACAAGGGAGGAATGAGGTTTTAAAGAAGGCAGGACTTGAATATGCTATGTAATGTATGGCTGACAATGACTGGATAGATTAGAAGTGATGTATAATGTCTGCAGCTAAGATTATGTCAATATTGTTTGTAATGTAAAATTTTTGCAGCTGGGATTATGTCAGTATGGTTTGCTTTCATAGGTTCATAGGTAGGTACTAGGCTATTGGCCCTAGGGCCTATATAAGCCTAGCCAAAAAATGTACCCTGGCTTTCGTCACCCAAGAAAATTATTTTCCTGTGCCCTTGTCGAGCAGAGCCAAAGAAGTGATCCATGGGGTGAATTTCCCATTTCCCATCCAATCATCAAGATTTTTCTTGAAGAGTGCTAATGAGGAGCTCTGTTTGGCATAGATAGGTAGTCTGTTCCAGAGTATGGGAAGTCTCTGGGACAGGAATCTATCCCTCCAGCATGTTCTGTTTATTGTGGTGACAAGGTTTAGGTCCCTAGAGCGTGTAGCTTGGAGGGATTGGGATTTCTTTTATATAAATGCTTGATCGCCTATGTCATAAGTCATAATTTGATAAATATGTTTCTTGTTTAAAAAAAACTGTCAGTAGTGAAAAGTAGTAAACTTTGGAGACAGCAGAATGTTTGTGGAAAATGATTACTCACTGTACAAAAGGGAGAAGAGAAGCAAATTTATCACAGCAATCAGGGTGTAAGATTCAAGCAGCAAAATCCAGCTGTCTTCGGAATACTTTTCTTGGAGGTTCAAAGACTTTTTTTGATGCAGTAGAGACTATGGAGGAAATAAAGTTTATCCAACAAACAGCGAGCCAGGAAGTAGAAAGGAACTGCTTCTCAGTCTTCTGTCAATAAAGTTCATGGAGAGTCTTTGCCAGTGAAACTTTTTAAATATTCCACAGAAAAATGCTTGAGAGGCAGAAAAAAAAGAACAGAAGTTGACAAGAAGAATTAGGGTCCAACCTAACACTCTCATGCTGGGCGATTTCAACTATCCCTCCCATTAACTGGGAAAACTACTCATGTACCAATACACTTCTCCAACGTTTCCAGGAATTCATTAATGCCAATGCCTTGGACCACCTCGTTCTTACCCCCATTTGAGGTAGCAACATCCTTGACCTGGTCATTGCTAACATGGGTGATCGTTGCTCTACACCAACAGTCAACTCCTCCATGGTTAGGTCCAACCACAAACTAAACACATTGGAAATCCACATCCCTTCCAAACCCCTCCCCGCAAAGGTAACCACCATGAAAAACTTCTCCAAAGCTAACTTTTGGCTCCTAAAAACAGAGGTGGGTAACTTCATGGCACCCACGCAAATGGAGAATAGGTGCATGACCGCCGAATCATACATCAATGCACTGTATGAACACACACACAAATGCATGCATCTCGCCATACCCAATAGAACCAAGACGCTCTCCTCCAAAAAAAGGAAGCCAAATCTGGTGGTCCCCTGCCATAAACAAACTCTACAACAGAAGGAGGAAAGTGATGCAGAATAAGTTGAAGTCCTAAGACTGGAAAAACTCCCTTATCAGCCTCAACAAAAAGTTGAGATCCCTCATCAAATCCTCTAAAGCTAGCTATGAAAACAGAATTGCAGCAGATAGTAAAGACAACCACAAGGCCTTCTATAGTTATGTAAAGAATCTCCACGGCAATACCCAGATTTGTTCTGAGCTACTGCACAATGGAACCTCCTATACCAAGCTAACAGATATTGCCAATATACTGGCCAACAGATTCAGTGCCACCTTTACCCCCAAAAGGTCCAATCAACAATACCAGTAGATTGCCAGGCACCCAGTATTACTGCTGCACATGTTAAAACAGCACTGTCCAAGGCTGAGAATAAAGCTTCTATGGGACCTGACAATAACCCTGGCTGTGTCCTACATGAACTACAGAGTGAACTGGCACTTCACCAGTGTGCCCTGTTCAATCACTGAGTCACCTCAGGCTTTGTGTCCCTACCGAATGACGCACTGCTCCACAAAGGAGGAGCGACTACAGAGCCTGGGAACTACCACCCCATTAGCCTGACGAGTCTGATATGCAAAGCTATGGAACACATCATCATGGTCCCAATAAACAAGGATACAGGGAATCTCCAAACTCTGGATCCTACACAGTTTGTTTTTGTGAAGGGTAGATCATGCCTGCTCAACATGGTCGACTTTTTTGAATCAGTCACCAGAGCTGTGAATGAAGCAAGGTGGTTCATACAGCCTACCTTGAGCTGGCCAAGGCCTTTGATACCATTCACCACTTGGGAATCATAGAAAAACTCACAAAGCTAGGCATCAACTCCTATATCACTAGGTGGGTTGCAAACTGGCTCACAGATAGAACCCACAGTGTGAAAGTAGCTGACTCCAAGTCAGAATGCCGACCAGTCACAAGTGGAGTCCCACAGGGTTCGGTCCTGAGTCCTCACCTGTTTGGTATCGACTTTGTCTCTGAAGTCCAGGCTACCATGAAGGGACTCTGGCTGACAAAGTTCGCAGATGATTACAAGTTGGGAGCTATTATTAACTCCCCAAGTGATGTTGACATCCTACAGAAAGGCCTCACTAAGACCAATGGACTGGTGTCAGAACCATGGCCTTAAGCTCAATGCCAAAAAATGTGGCGTCATCCCCATTGGGAAAAACCTGGTTCCCTTGAATTACCACATCGATGGTAGTCCACTGAACACAGAAGGTGTTATAAGAGATCTGGGAACACAGGTTTGACAGCAACCTCTCTTTTGACCACCACATTGCCACTGTGGTCAGAAAGTCCTTCTATGTGGCACATCTCATTACTAAGGGGTTTGCATCCAGGAAGGAAGAGGTCATTCTCTCCCTCTACTTTTCCGTCATTAGGCCAATCATTGAGTAAAATGCCCCATTTGGCATATACCTCACTAGACATCTGCAACAACTGGAGAGGCCGCAAAAGTACCTCGCAAAGAGGATCTTAGGCCTTAAACACTTGTCTTATATGGACAGACTCAAAAGAACTCCAACTATTCTCTGTCTCATATCGCCTACTTAGAGGCGACCTCTGCTTGACTTGCAAAGCCATGTCTGACCCAGCTCTGTTAATAATGCTACAGCTAAAGAAATCCCAATCCCTCTGCACCACACACTCCAGAGATCTCAACCTCATTACCACAATCAACAGAATATGCTGGAGGGACAGATCATAACCCAGAGACTGCCCATGCTATGGAATAGACTTCCCATACATGTCAAGCAGAGCATCCCACTGGCCCTCTTCAAGAGAAATCTTGATGACTGGATGGGAAATAGAAAATTCACCCCGGGGATCTACTCGACAGAGGCACTGGGAATGAAGGTAGGGTGGTACGACGCCAGGGTAATCATTTGGGCTAGGCTTGTAAAGGGTCCAGGGGCATTAGCCTAGTACACACCTAGGAACCTATGAGTGCCTTGAACCTGAACCGGAGTCTTACACTGGGAGACTGTAATGATCAGAAAGACTACCATCGACACTGAAATTAGTGAATAAACTGAAGAATATACAACAAACACATTTGTCAAATATAGCTTTGCAAAACAAAGTGGCAGAGAAAAGACTGGCTTTTTGTTGAGTTTGTTAAACTTGCAGGTGGACTGTAAAGCATGCACCCTAGCTTATGTCATTAATGTTTAGACAGTCACTAAAATGTATAAAAATAAAAATTGTTTTGTTTTTAGTATTTGCATAGAATATTTTGTGCTATAAACTGCATATTATATACAGTAAACCAGTTTTGTGTAGTGGGATATAAAAGTGAACTGCTTATATTAAATGCGCAATTAAGATAATTTTGCATATTTTTACATAGGTGAATGTCCAGGTTAATGCCCTTGGCGTAAGCTATAAACAAGTATTTTTTTGTAAGCAAGTAGGTTTTTTAAAGGCAAAGTTAGTTCTTAGGGAGACCTCATCGTTATGGGAAATTAAATACGAGGGGGGTGGCAAGAATTTGTACCTGAGACAGCTAGTTGATGCAACTGCCACTAAGTGTATCACTTTCTATGAAACATAATTTAATTCTCCTCTAGTAGCCCGTTCAAGGGTTGAAAGCATTAGCTTACTGAATACAAAAACTGAGGCCCCCATAGAGAGAAAGGATCCCTGAAGGGTGATCTCAGTAGGAAATTCCTCTCAGGATGTTCTTAAAAACCTTCAGGGATGCTAGAGAAGAAGCATTAAATCCTTGGTAGAAATCTGAAATAGCTGCTAAGTGAACTTTCAAAGTAGACAAGCTTGACCACTTACTGAAATTGTCAGCCAAAAAACATGTAAAACAGAAGGAACAGACGCAGGAAAAGGGCCTACATTTGCTGAACAGCCAGAAAAGAGAAATTTGTACATTTTCCCTTACAAACAGGCTCATGGGCAAATACTAGGCTATCAGTCGGCAGATTATTACATGCTTAGCCAATGACCAGAGGTCAGAGTCAATGTACCTTGCATATCTGAGTTAAAGACCTTAATCATTACAACACCAACCCCTCCTTCAAATAAAAATGTGATGCTGGATTGGCTGGGAATCAAATCTGGCCCAGCATCTGAAAAATATTTTGTAAAACAGCTCACACAGCACATCAACAAGCACAGTCGACTGGATAAAAAATAACATGTATACACTTACCAAAATGGTAGATCCCACCAGATACCCCGTCCGCATGCTATAAGTTTGGACTGAACACTGCAGGCACTCTCTCTTAGGCAACCCTTCACTCTCCTAAAGCTTCAGCTCCTCCCCTTCCCATAATGAAATACTCTTCTCAAGACAGAGTGTAACCACTATCATGTGACAGGATGTGCCAAATTCAAGGTGATTTTAAAACCTAGGATGATCTGGATTTACCTACAGATTAATATGTAGGTAACAAATTTGATGGGGATATATTTTTGGGGGAGGGAGTATCTACTGCAGTATGCAGCCAGGATATCCTCAATGTAATGGCTAAGTACATTACTTTCATATCCAAATTTATTCAGCCTACATACTTTTAATATCTTGGATAGAGTCCCCACCAGAACAGCGGAGGATAAGCTTCATGACAAGTTACTCCTTAAGACAATAGCACCAAAGTATTCCCTTGATCTTAGGGCTACCACCTGTCCCACTTTGCGAGGGACAGTCCCTCTTTGGGTAGTTGTGTCTTACATAAAAATTGAAAAAATAGCAAATGTCCTGAGATATTAGGACAAACATATTTCCTATATTTAATGTAATAGTTGCATAAAAAAGAAGTTGTGTCTTACCATAACGTTCCATCTGTATTGTTGATCCTCGTTCAGTCATTACGTATGGGTATCGGTTCCGACCTCGGAACCGAGCCAGCCATTTTCCAAGCTTGCGTCAGCTTCAAACTCGAGCTAAACTCTTACCCACAATTCCCCTCTCCCTATTGCCTCAGATTGAGTTTGCAAGTTAAAGAAGGTAGAGGCTACCTCTGGTCAAATAACCTAAGAGAACTGGATGGTGAGATCCACTAGAAACCACAGGAGGGGGAAGGAGGGAGGGTCGTAATGACTGAACGAGGATCAACAATACAGATGGAACGTTATGGTAAGACATAACTTCTTTATCTGATATTGTTAATCCTCGTTCATTCCTTATGTATGGGACAGAGTCCCCAGCTACCTCTATTCCTGGGAAGCTCTCATGGAAGGATATTCCTGAGCACCATAGAACCGAAAGATGCTCTTCCCCTGGAGGCCAAATCCAATTTGTAATGACTGATGAAGGTATGAGGCATAGCCCAAGTTGCAGCTGCACAGACGTCATGTAAAGAAGATCTGGCATGGAAGGCAGCAGAAGTTGCCACCAACCTTGTTGAATGAGCTTTCAAGGTAGTACGCAACGAGATATTACGTTGTGTGTAAATAAAGGTCACACAGTCCTTCAACCATCTAGCTAATGTGACCTTAGCAACAGCCAAACCTAATCTAGGTCCAGAAAAAGCCAAAAATAACCGGTCAGACTTACAAAAGGTTTTAGTCCTGTTTAGGTTAAAACAGATTTGCCTGTGTATATCAAGCATATGTAGGCAATACTCTCCTCTGTTTGAATGGTTGGGAAAGAAAACTGGCAATTCAATGGCTTGATTAATGGACATTTCAGAGATCACTTTAAGCAGAAATGACGGATTAGTTCTCAGAGACACTCTATCTCTATGAAAAATCAAGGATGGACTCTTGATACATAAAGCTTGAAGTTCAGAAATACGGCTGGCAGAAGTAACAGCAACCAAAAACAAGGTTTTCCATGACAAATACTTGAGGTCGCAAGAAGAGGCTGGTTCAAAAGGTGCCATTGTTGGAGCTTGTAGAACTAATGATAAATCCCATGGTTGAATAGGTTCTCTAAAAGGTGGCTTCAGATGATTCACACCTTTTATGAAGATCTTGCACAATTTATGGGACATAAGAGAGGAATCTTGGACACCCTCATGAAAATTAGAGATTGCAGCCAAATGAAATCTAATGGTAGAGGCCGATAGACCCGATTGAAACAGGATGGCCAGATAGTCTAGTATTGTCGACACTGGTGCTGAAAGGGGTCTACTTGTTTATCTTTCAGCCAAAAGGTTAATCTTTTCCACTTACTCAGATAAGTAATTCTAGTGGAGGACTTATGAGAAGCAATGAGAATATCACGTAATGGTAAAGAAAGATCATTCTGCCTGGCAATCAAGGGAAATGGAGTAGCCAAGCCGTTAAGCTTCAGGCTGTTCAGGTTGGGAAGAATCAGGTTCTGTGGGTGTGACATCAACTCCGGGATTGGATGGAGGATCCATGGTCATTCTAGTAGGTGAGGCCAAAGGAACGGGAACCAAATCTGTCGTGGCCAATATGGCGCTATGAGGATTAACTTGCTCTTCAACCGCCGGGCTTTCTTCAGAAACTGGGGAATGAGAGGAAAGGGTGGAAATGCATAGAGAAGACCCGAGGGCCAATCATGGACTAGAGCGTCCCTGGGTGACTGTCCCGGAGGGGGAATCAAGGCGAAGTAGTTGCTGCATTTGTAGATGGCCAGGGATGCAAAAAGGTTGCAGCAAGGACGGTCCCACCAGTGGAAGATCTCTGTCGCTATCAAGGGATTCAGGGACCACTTGTGAGGTTGCAGAATGCGCCTGCTGAGTCTGTCTGCTATCACGTTGGAACTCCCCGGAATGAGCATTGCTAGAAGAAAACAGTTGGTAGTCATCGCCCATTGCCATATCCTCATGGCCTCTCGACAAAGGGGGTAAGATTTGGTTCCACCTTGCTTGCTGATGTACCAGACCACTGCCATGTTGTCTGACTGAATCGCAATTGTCTCAGACGGCAGCAGGGGATGGAATGCTTGCAATGCCAGAAGCACCGCCCTCAGCTCTAGAACATTTATATGCAGATGGGCCTCCAGTTGGGACTAAGTGCCTTGGACTGTCTGTCCCTGACATAGCCCCCCACCCCATCAGGGAGGCGTCAAGGGCACTGTGGCCTTGGGTTGCTGGGGGGAAAAGGGGTGAGACCATTGAGAGAGATTGCGTGTCATCCACCAATTTAAATCCTGTTTGCACCTGTGGGTTACTTCTCATGACTGAAAGAGGATTTTTCCTTTGAAAGGACTGGAATTAGTTGTTGTTATATCCTTAAAATTCTGTGCTCTGGAATAGCAGCTCTGCAGTTTTTTGTGTCCAAGATAACCCCTATGAATTCTGTCGACTGAGATGGGTGAGATTAGATTTCTGCCAGTTTATGGTTATGCCTAGCCTTTGAGCAGCGAGGAGAGAGTATGCCAGGACTTTTTCCAGTAGATGTCTGGTGGGGGCAGAAATGAGCCAGTCGTCTAGGTATGGAAACACTTGGAATCCTTGAAGTCGCAAGTGAGCTGTGACAACTGCCATGCACTTTGTGAACACTCTGGGGGCTGTAGAGAGTCCGAAGGGCAGGACTCTGAACTGGTAGTACCTGGCTCCCGCACAGAAGTGCAGAAATCTTCTTGATGGCCTGTCCACCTTTATGTGGTAGTATGCATCTTGAAGATCTATAGAGGACATCCAATCATCTTTTTCCAAAAGCAGGAGGATAGACTGTATAGTGACCATCCGGAATTTTTGTACTCTCACAAACTTGTCCAATACACTGAGATCCAAAATTTGTCTCCAGTCTCCGGTTTTCTTTGGCACTAAAAATAGTCTTGAGTAGAATCCGGATCCTATCTGGTCTGGAGGGACTATTTGGATAACTTTTTCTTAGCAGCTTTTCTATCTCTTGTGCTGCTTCTTCCGTTTGACTAGGTGGAACGTCGGGAAGATTTTTCGAAGGGACGGGACAAAGATCGAAGGGGATATTATAACCTCTGGTTATGATCCTTTGTACCCAAGAATCGGTGGTGATGGTTAGCCAGGTAGAAGGGTACAAGGAGAAACGTCCCACAACCAGCTCCAGAGGAAAGGAGTTGGGCCACTCTTCAGGAGCGCTGGTAGGATTGACCAGGGAAAGAATCCCTGGAACCCTGGTTACGCGGACCCCCTCTGCACCGAAAAGAGCGTCTTCCCTGTGAGTTTCCCCCTCTCCCTCTGGGGGAGAACTCGGCCTGTGTGTCACGGAAAGGACCCTGAGATTTCTTGAACCATATCTTCCCACTCTTTTGGTTTCGGGAGAAAGCACGTTGAGGGGAAGAATAACAGACATCTACGGCAGAAAGGGTCTTACTGTCTTATTCACATCTGGCCAGTGTGCTTTTAAACTTTGGTCCCAAACAACGAGGAGGGCTCAATGGGGGTGTTAAAGGAAGACTAAAGGGTTCCGCGAAGTTGCACAAGCACATCCAGGTGTGTAGTCTCAAGACCGCAGCTGAACCCGCCGCTCTAGCTGCTCCTTTTGATGCGTGAGATATCAATCGCATAGAGGAGTTAGATATAGACTCAATGGTGGCCAGCTGAGAGGCCACTTTGTCACAGACCTCATCAGACACTGCACCAGCCAAGGTTTCAGAGAGCTCAGAAACCAGATCCCTTTGAAGCCTGGTAAAATGTGTCATATAATTCAGGGACCTGATAGCAAAGGTCGCTGAAGCAAAAGTGCGCTTCCCTATTCTGTCCAGGGCCCGGGACTCTCTGTTAGGTTTATGGACAGTCTGGCTTCCTTCTTCTGCCAGATCTTTTGTTGTTGCAGCCACCACCACCAAAGCATCTACAGGAAGACCTTTGGACCAATGAGGATCTGAAGTAGGAGGGGACAAGATCTTATCTGGCCTCCGGGGAATAGCTTCAACAGCATCAGGGGCCTTCCAAGCATGCTAGACGACGAACTTGACAAGCTCATCGGCAGGTGGAGTAACCCAGGAGGTAGGGGGCCGGGTGCGAAAAGCCTGCAGGAACACAGATTCCTCAGGGGTCAGATTAGAGGGCTGCCAGTCACCTCTCTGTTTCAGGATTTCTAGGATATCGCCAAAGGATACCTCAGAGAGTGACCAAGGGGATCCTTCCCACTCATTGAAATCTGTGTCTTTGGTGAGAGACTCCTCTGTGGAGTCCATGTGTTCATAGGTTCATACTAGGCTATCTGCCCAAGGGCATTTATAAGCCTTGCCCATAGTTATGTGGCTTTCGCCACCCCTTTAGTTTGAATAAAAACTATGCCTATCATTTTGCTGTGCCTCTGTCAAGCAGTGACACTGAAGTAATCCCTGGGGTATATCTGCAATCTCCCATCCATTGGTCAAGATTCCTCTTGAACAAGGCCAGAGAGGTGCTCTGCCTCACATGTACCGGGATTCTGTTCCACAGCATAGGGAGTCTCTGGGTGATGAATCTGTCCCTCCAGCACGTTATATTTATAACCGTGTCAAGGTTTAAGTCTCCCGCCCTTGTGGTTCTGAGGGATCTAGATTTTTTGAGGTGAAGCATATTCATCAAATCTGGGTTTGACATGGCCTTATATGTCAGGCACAGGTCACCTCTGAGCAAGCGGTATGAGACTGAATAGAGCTGGAGTTCTTTCAGTCGGGCAGCATAAGACATATTTTTGAGACCCTTTATCCTTTTGGTGAGGAACTTTTGGGGCCTTTCAAGCTGCAGCAGGTGTCTGGTCAGATGCATTCGAACGGGCACTGTACTCAATCATAGGTCTAATGAGTGATGAGTACAGGGGGACGATGACCTCCCTTGATCTAGATGTGAATCCCTTCATGATCAGGTGGGCGATATAGAAGGTTTTCCTAACTACTTTAGCAACATGAGTGTCAAACGAAGGCTACTGTCAACCTGGGTCCCCAGATCCCTGATGACTTTTTCTGTGCTCAGTGGATTGCCACCTATATGGTAGCTAGGGGTAACCTTGTTTTTCCCGAAGGGTATGACTATGCATTTTTGGCGTTTAACTTCAGGCCATGGCTCTGGCACCAGTTATCCGCTTCTGTGAGGCCCTTCTGGAGGATATCTGTGTCAGATGTGTTTTGAATATGGCCAGTTTGCAGTCATCTGCAAACTTTGTCAGCCATAACCCTCCTGTGTTTGCTTGTACTTCAGAAAAGTAGATGCCGAACAAGAGTGGACCCAGGACTGAGCCCTGTGGTACACCACTTGTGACAGGCTTTGAGTCTGACATGGCTCCAGCAACTCTGACCCTGTGGGTTCTGTCACTTAGCCAGTTTGCAACCCATCTTGTGATGTATGGGTTTACATTCAAGCTGATGAGTTTTTCGATGATACCTGAGTGGGGTATTGTGTCAAGGCCTTTGCCAGGTCGAGGTAGGCTGTATGGACTGCCTTTCCTCATCAATGGCCTTGGTGACTGTCTCAAAAAGTCAACCAAGTTTAAGAGGCAGGATCTGCCTTTGACAAAGCCAAACTGGGTTGGATCCAAAGTCTGCAAGTTCCCTATGTCTTTATTTATGAGTTCCATTATGATCCTCTCCATGGCTTTGCAGATAAGGCTTGTCAAGCTAATGGGGCGGTAATTTCCAGGGTCTGTGGAGGCACCGCCCTTATGAAGTGGGACCACAGTCGCCGTGCGCCACTCCTTGGCACGTATCCTGAGGTGAGGCTAAGATTAAACAGCTGTCCTAACTGTGGGTTTAATTCCTCATTGAGTTCGTGAAGCACACAGCCGGGACACCATCCGTCCCATGGATGCTATGTTTTTTGCCTTAGTGAGGGCAGTTCTCACCTGGGCGTTGGAGATGTTTGGGGAGGTTACAATCCTCTGGAATAGATATCTCTCCTTTAGGGGTGGAGAGGGGGTAAAAGTTTGCACTGAACCTGTCAGCCAGTATGTTGGCAATGTGTGTAGGTTCAGTAATTTTCACATCATTTTGAACTAATTCTGAGCATATCTGGGAGTTTCCTCCTAGGTTTCTAACATAGCTAAAGAAGGCCTTATGATTCTCTTTAGAGTCCTTGGCGATTTTTCTCTCAAAATTTGCCTTGGATGATTTTATGAGAGCTCTTAGTTTTTACTTATAATGATCAAAGGTGTCTTACCTTTCAAGGATTTTGCTCTATCTTGTAGTAGCTTCCTCCTTTTGTTGTAGAGCTTGTTTATGGCTGGGGTCCACCAGACTGGACGCTTGCCTTTGGTACAGAGAGTCTTAGTTTTGTTTGGGATTGCCTGATCCATGCAGTCCTGTAGGTGCGGCTAGAAGGCATTTGTAAGTGATTCAGCGGTTTGAGTAATGTTTACCACTGGCTCAGGGGCCTTAAAGGAGACCACACTAGATTTTAGAAGTGTGAAATCGGCTTTTGAGAAGTTTTTCACTGTGGTCTTTTTGTTTCAGGTGGGGCGGATGAGGACCTCCAGCGAGATTAGTTTATGATCTGATCTCACCAGTGAGGGGTATACTTCGGTGTTGAACATTTTGATCCCATGTTCGTGATGATGAGATCAAGTATGTTTTCTCCTCTTGTGGGGATGGTGACTAGTTGTTCCATGGCATTTGAGTTTATGAACTCCAGGAATCTTTGGGTTAGAGTGTTCGGGCTTGAGTAGTGTTCCCAGTCTATATTAGGGTAGTTGAAGTCACCTAGTATGATGGTGTTTGGAGATACATTTATCCCTCCAATGTTTTCAGGAAGGCCATGTGAGGTTCCTGAGTTTGAGAGGGTGGCCTGTAACATGCTACAAATTGCAGAGCAGTCTTGCCTATGGTTAATTGCACCTGGATGGTCTCCGATGCATCGTCGTTGCCACCAACCTTGAGGTGTGGGTGTCCTTTATGAATATGGACACCCTCCTTTCTTGGTGTTGTCCGGATTTTGGGGCCGGAACGCATGATATGAGGTGAAACCTGTTAGTGCTGGGGTGCTCTCAGGAGCCTTGAACCAGGTTTCTGTCACAGCACAGACATCGATGTTCTCCATATTGAGAAGGGCCTCGAAAGTGCATCTTGAGATTGAGACTTCTGGCATTGAGCAGCACTACCCTTAGTTTTTTCCTTTTGGTGTTCTAGAGTGGTAGGTTTAGAATTTGAGCCTTGCCTAAAAAGGCACTATGGGGTGGCAAGAGCCTTTGCCAATATCCGAAGCCCAGAGGTGACAGGTGCAAGCCGTCCCTTGCGAAGCAGCGTGGCTTGTCCAGCATGTCATCCCAAGCAGACAGACATTGGATCCCCTTTGAATGACACCAGAATTTAAGCCAATTATTAAAGCTGATCATCTTATCACTGTATTGTGGCATCATTCTAGGTGAAGGTAGGATACTGCTCAAGGTCAGGGTCATACCTGCCTGGGCTACATAATCAGAGAGCTCCTCGATGTCCCTTTTCATGTAGTCCAAGGAGGTACGTCTCAGGTCGTTGACACCAGCGTGGACAATGACTGAGTCGTACTTGTACCTGCTGTTGAGAGACCTGAGTGCTTGCTTTTTGTGGCGGATTCCACAAACTTTTCCGGTGGACCTCCTCAGCGGGAGAAGCTGGGGAAGACAACGCAAAAGGGGATTCCTGAGGGAATATGTCCTGAGACCTTGCACCCAATGTCCTCTAGGTGCGACTTGTGAAACCAGTGTACCAGAGGGGGGAGGAGGTATAGACAGTCCGGTATCGCCAGCAGCAGCGAAAGCCTTCTCCATCAGTTGGAAGGCTGGTCCACCCAGAGAGGAGTGTCAAGGACAGGGGGCACTCCTCCCCTAAGTGGCTCAGCCTGCCAACTTGGAGTCCATGGATGGCTGTGGAGCAGCAAGCTATGCGTATCACAGCTGACATCCTGGGTCATAGCAAAACTTTCCTGCCATGAAGGCAACTGCGGTTCCTTAGTGAGATCTATAAAGGGGACCACAGAAGGGGAAGACTGTACTATATCCATGGATTTCACAGGCAATGAAGGCGGAGAATAAGATGTCCTTTGAGATGGGCGATCAACTCCCAAGGAAGGATAGTTCCTGGGGGGGGGTGGAATATCTGTGGCCAAGAATGCCTGGTCCACAAGACGCACCACATCATGTTCAGAAAGACTTCTAGTGGACCTCACAGAGACTGAGGGTGAAACAGGCCTGTCCACAAAAGAGACAGACTTGGTGCCCATCTCATCTGATTGCACCGAGGACAACGGTGCCGAGAAAGACTGAACTACTGTAGTCTGCACTGAAGTAGTCATCAGTGCCAATGTCATTGTCTGCACTGACACAGGGATCAGTGCCGAAGTGGTTGTCGGTGCCGACAAAACTGGAGTCAGTAATAAAGGCCTCGGTTCCGAGGAAGATCTCAGAGCAGACGCAGTCAAGGTCTGCACCGACTGAAAGGTCGGTGCCAATACAGTGGTAGAGGTCTGAACAGAGGAGCCCCTCGGTGCAGATATGTAGAAGGCTGCAGGAGAGGACGGAGCCAAAATCACTAATGGAGCCGAAGGCCTCGGTGCTGAAGGTCTGGGCACCAAAAGCACTGGGGCTGACAGAGAGCTCCGGAGCCGAAATTTTAGCCTTTTTAGATTTTGGTTGGTGAAAGTCCCCAGCCGGGGACAAAGGTAAGGATTTAGCCTTAGTAGAAACATCCGTTTTCTTATGGGCTTTAGGAGGGGTTGAGACCTCTGACCCAGAAATAGCCTCTGAAAAGGGAGATTTTAGAAGTCCCTTCAGTATCAGCTTATTTTTCCTTTCTAACGAAGTTCTATTAGAACAGTTTTCACATATAGTACAAGGTGGTTCAACAGATAAATGGGAAGCTCCCAAACAATAAACACATAAAGAGTGTGCATCAGAAGTAGGCAGGACACAATTAGAACACTGCTTAAACTCCAGACTATCCTTTTTATCTGCCATATTAACAAATATAAAAGTACCAACAATGGTACAGGAGAGTACCCGACGGTATGAAAAAGAAAAGGAAGGGGATTACCAATGATGGTAAGGAGAAGGAAAAGTAAAGGACAGAAAAAATCTGAGGAAAATATGAACACTAGATGCGATAGGGTAAGAGACAATAAAATATCAACTTTTCAACTTTTGTAAAGCTATTAAACAATTGACTGTACTTAGGTCAAGAGAAGTAGCTTGAGACGACCGGATGGCAATGCAGCCATCGAAATCTGAGGTAACAGGGAGAGGGGAATTGTGGGTAAGAGTTTAGCTCGAGAGTTTGAAGCTGACGTGAGCTTGGAAAATGGCCAGCTCTGTTCCGAGGTTGGAACCGATACCCAAACGTAAGGAATGAATGAGAAGTTATGTACCTACCATAACGTTCCTTGTTAGTTGTCTTCTTCTCGCCTTCTTTCTTGCTGGATGGGTTCGGAGCCGATCCTCGGCTCCGACTCGGCATATACTAAAGCTCGAGAGCTATTTTTACTGGCTCGAGGCTCCCCTATATCCCTCAATGCTAGGCGCTAACTACCCAGATCTCGTTTGATAGCTAACACCATAGCAGTTCTGTCCTCAGAACAAAGGAGAAAGAGGAATACCCATATAGGAAGCCATACTAAGAAAAGGTAACCACGGGAGACCATACTGGTAAGAAAATAAGGCCCCATAGGATCCTATCAGTCTGTCCAGGCTAGGGGGTTGGAGGGCGGGACGCAAGAAAGAAGGCGAGAAGAAGACAACTAACACGGAACGTTATAGGTATATAACTTCTCAATGTTAAGTTGTCAATCTCACCTTCATTCTTGCTGGATGGGACCGCATCCCTAGCACCTCAACCCTGGGTGGCTCATCGGAACAGACTTTTGAGGACGGTGGAACCAAAGTTAGCTCGGCTTCTGGAGGCCATGTCCATTGTAATGAGAAATAAAAGTATAAAGAGAGGCCCATGTGGCTGCCGCACAAATGGAATCTAAAGGCAACCTATCCTGAAAGGCTATTGACGTAGCTAAGGCTCTGGTTGAGTGGGCTCTAGGTCTTGAAGGAAGTTCTTGATGCCTTAGTTCATAAATGAAAGTAATGACAGAGGCCAACCATCTAGAAATGGTTACTTTGGAAACTGGAAGGCCTTTCTTCCCTTCAGCATAAGACAGGAAGAGCTGCTCAGATTTCCTAACTTGCTTGGTTCTATCCAGGCAGTAACGGAGTAGACGGTGAACATCCAAAAAATGCAACTTTTGTTCCGCTCTGTTGGAGTAATTAGGGAAGAAAACTGGGAGATCGATAGACTGGTTTAGATTTGCCTCAGAAGATATCTTAAGTAAAAAAGATGGGTTAGTTCTGAGGGACACTCTATTTTTATGGAAAACCAGATAAGGCAGATGAACGCAAAGGGCATGAAGTTCTGAGACTCTCCTCGCAGAGGTTATGGCCACTAGAAATAACGTTTTCCATGAAAGTAACTTTAAGGAAAAGGAAGCCGGAGGTTCAAAGGGAGGGAGAATCAAGGAGGTTAAAACTAGATTCAAATCCCACTGCGGTGGGGGATCTCTGACCGGGGGCTTAAGTAAAAAGATACCTTTAAGGAAGGCTTTACAAAGCTTATGGGACATAACAGAGGAGTCTGAAAGGCCAACACGAAAATTTGAAATGGCCGCTAACTGGACTCTGATAGTGGACAAAAAAGATCCTGATTGAAAAAGTCCGGCCAAAAAATCCAGGACTGATTGGATAGGTGCAGTGAAAGGGTCCATGTTCCTAGATTCTGCCCAGAAGGAAAAACGTTTCCATTTGCTGGCATAAATCCTCCTGGTAGAAGATTTGTGGGAAGCTAAAATGATGTCACGCACCACATGGGAAATAAAGGGAAGCCTGGCTAAGGTTGGAAGTGGAGCAACCAAGCTGTGAGGTTGAGAGAGGGGAGGGATTGGTGCAGCTTGCCTGACTGATGGGTCAAGAGATCTGGAACTGGGTCCAGATGCCAGGGCTGCTCCAAGAGGTAACTATGCAGGAACGGAAACCAGATTTGTCGAGGCCAGTACGGGGCAATGAGGATCATTGTGGATCTCGATGCGGTAGCTTTCTAAATCAACTGAGTGATTAATGGAAAGGGGGGAAAAGCGTACAGAAGACCCCGGGGCCAATCGTGGACTAGAGCGTCTCTGGGGGGGTGGCCGGGAAGAGGAAAGAGAGTGAAAAATTCATGGCACTTGCTGTTTTGAGGTGTTGCGAAAAGATCACAGCAAGGCTGACCCCATTTTCGGAAAATGTTTTTCACTACCGACTGCTTGAGAGACCACTCGTGCGGCATGAGAATGGCTCTGCTCAGCCTGTCCGCTATGACGTTGGACTTCCCCGGGATATGCGTTGCTATCAGAAACCGCTGAGAGGAGATCGCCCACTGCCAAAGTCTGAGTGCTTCTCGACATAAGGGATAGGACTTGGTTCTGCCCTGCTTGTTGATGTACCACACTACGGACATACCGTCCGTTTGAACTGCAATAGTCCCGATGGGAAGAGAGTCCTGAAGGGCTTGCAACGCTAAAAGTACTGCCCTCATATCCAGAACATTTATGTGCAGGTGGCACTCGAAAGGCTGCCATGTGCCCTGGACTGTCCTGCCCTGAAAATGCCCCCCCCACCCGATCAGGGAGGCGTCCGTTGTCACCGTAGCAACCAGGGGGGGGGGGGGACGAAGGGTCTGCCCTGAATCACTTGAAGGGAGACCATCCACCAAGACAGGTATTTCTTGCATGACTGGGTTATTAAAACGTTGTGTGACAATGGGAGCTGTTGAAAGGACCACTGGGAGAAGAGCATCCACTGAAGGATTCGCATGTGAAAGCGAGCTAGGGGAAGTAATGTAATGGCTGCAGCCATGAGACCTAAAGTCTTCAGTACAAAACTGGCCTGGATTGTGTTGTTCTGAAGAAGGATATGAACATGTTCGCGAATATCTGAGACACTTTGTGCTGTTAGTTTTGCGGACATTTCGACTGTGTCTAATATGGCGCCTATGAAAGTAATAGACTGACAAGGCGACAAAGCAGACTTTTCAAAATTTATGGAGATACCTAGCTCTTTGCAAATTTGAATGGTGTAATCTCTGGACTGAATAAGTTGACGCCTGGTGGTGGCGGTAAGGAGCCAGTCGTCCAGATATGGAAACACCTGGAATCCTTGACGCCTCAGATGAGCCGTAACCAATGCCATGCATTTGGTGAACACTCTGCCCACTGATTGCGTGGCAAGTCTGGCATACCATGTGGCCTTGGCAGGGTGTGAAAGTGGAACCTGTAAGCCTTGAGATACGATATTTCAGACCCATTTGACCTGGGTGATCATGTGCCAATTTTGTGAAAAAAGTGCTAGTTTTCCCCCCAAAGGAGCTTCCAGAAGATAAGTGCGTGGTGTATGGCTGTGATTTTTCCTCTCCATTTTTGGAGGTAAAAGCACCCCACTGTTTAGGCCTGTATGAGCCTTGGGGCTGTGATCTGCCTCTGGGGCGTCTGTATCTGCCTCTTTGTGGCCTATCTGACACTGGAAAGGACCAATTTTTTGTAGGCCAATTCCTGCTAAATCTGGGAGGCTGTACCTGTAAGAAATCCTTCACTGTTTGCATAGATTTAGCTTTGTCCACCATTTTCTTCAACACTTCTTCTGCTTTAACACCAAACAAGGTATCATGTTGTAATGGAGCATCTAATAGTTTTGCTTTAACATGATCAGGCAGATTCTGTTCTTTTAACCAAGCATGCCTCCTAATGACAGAACCTGTAACTGCAGCCCTGCAGGAGGCCTCTAGAGAATCAAAACCACATTGCAAAGTATGCTTTCCCACTCGTTCAGCTGCATGCAATAAATCAAGAAGTTATGTACTCACCATAACGTTCGATGTATGTACTCCATCTCACCTCACATTCTTACCCGTGGGTCCGGAGCCGAATATCGGCTCCGACTCGGCCGATTTTACTAGCTCAAAGTCTCTCATTGGCTGGGCTAAGACGGTATCCCATGGTACACTGCTCCATATCCCCAGATCTAGTTTGCTGCAAAAAACATTTGTACTCCATACACACATCACATCCATATAAACAATAAACTAATCAAAGGGACTCTGTAGGTGACAACCTAACCTCCAAATCCTCCAGGCAGGGGGAAGGTGGGACGGTAAGTAAGAATGTGAGGCGAGATGGACTACATACATCGAACGTTATGGTGAGTACATAACTTCTTGATGTTATGTAGTTCCTATCGTGCCTACATTCTTACCCGTGGGACAGCGTCCCTAGCACCTACATCCTGGGTGGCTCATAGGAAAATACTCCTGAGAACTGTGGAGCCAAAGGAAGACCTGCCCCTGGAGACCATGTCTAATTTGTAATGAGAAACAAAGGTGTGAGGAGAAGCCCAAGTAGCTGCAGCACATATATCATCCACTGACAATCTAGCTTGATAGGCTGTGGATGTAGAAACAGCCCGAGGAGAATGTGCCTGGACTGGAAATGGCAAATTTTTTACCTCCTGCCCGATAGATGAAAGAGATACAACTGGCTATCCATCTAGACAGCGTGACCTTGGATACCAGAGAACCCATCCGGTTTTCCAAAAAGGAAACAGAGTTGGTCAGATTTCCGGATATCTTTTGTCCGGTGTAGATAGAAGCATAACTGTCTATGTACATCCAATTGGTGAAATCTAAATTCTGCCTTGTTAGAAAAGTGGGGGAAGAAAACAGGCAACTCAATGGACTGATTCATGTTAGACACGTAAGCCAGTTTAGGAAGGAACGAGGGGTTTGGTCTAAGAGAGACCCTATCTTTATGGAAGATTAAATATGGGGGATTGATGGAGAGGGCTTGAATTTCCGAAACCCGCCTCGCTGAAGTGACTGCTGTTAAGAATGCTGTTTTCCATGTCAAGAATTTTAATTCACAGGTAGCTGCAGGCTCAAATGGTGGCAGAGTAAGGGCTTGTAGAACAAAATTGAGATCCCAGGGCATGACAGGTTCGGACACTGGGGGACGAAGCAATAGAGTACCTTTAAGGAATGCTTTGCATAGACTGTGTGCCATGAGACTAGGTTAATTCGCTAAGTGGAAATTAGATATCGCTGCCAGCTGAACTTTGATGGTGGCTGATGCGGACCCCTGATAGAACAGCATAGACAAGAACTCCAGAACTAAATCTATTGGAGCTGTGTAAGGATCAATGCCTCTAGTATGTGCCCAGATAGGGAACCTTTTCCATTTGCTAGAATAAATCTTTCTAGTGGATGGCTTATGAGAGGACGATAATGTATGGACCACTTCCGGTGAAAAATTATGACGTCTGACTAGCAATGGAAGTGGAGTAGCCAGGCTGTCAACCGGAGGGTCAGAGAGGGGTGGAACTGTCCCGACATGTGTGTCAGTAAATCTGGTTGAGGGTCCAGAATCCAAGGAGTGTCCACAATGTATGGTTGAAGAAAGGGGAACCAGACTTGACGAGGCCAGTGTGGGGCAATCAGAATCATTCTGCTTCCCAAGGATTGTGCTTTTTGAATCACCCTTGACAGCAGGGGAAACGGAAGGAAAGCATAAAGCAGATCGGAGGGCCAGTCGTGAACCAGAGCATCCCTGGGTGATTCCCCCTGTGGGGGGATCAGCGTGAAGTAGTTGCTGCATTTCACATTGAGAGGGCTGGCAAAAAGGTCGCAGCAAGGCTGACCCCATCTGCTGAAGATTCGCTCTGCAACCAGGCAATTCAGGGACCACTCGTAAGGCATAAGGATCGCTCTGCTTAGCCTGTCCGCGATTACGTTGGACTTCCCTGGAATGTGCGTTGCCAACAGAAACCGTTGGGAAGTTATTGTCCAATGCCACACTCGCATAGCCTCTCTGCACAGAGGGTAAGACTGGGTTCCCCCTTGCTTGTTGAGATACCACACTACTGACATGTTGTCTGAGTGTGTGTATCGCAATAGTCCCTACAGGAAGAACTTTTTGAAGTGCCTGCAACACAAGAAGCACTGCTCTCATCTCCAGGACGTTTATATGCAAATGTATCTCGTGTTCCTGCCACGTGCCTTGGACTGTCCGGCCGAGATAATGCCCCCACCACCCCATCTGGGAGGCGTCCGTGGTCACCGTGGCAACAGGGACGGGTGGAACGAAGGGCTTTCCCCTGTTCCAATTGTTGGTGCACAGCCACCAATGGAGGTCCTGCTTGCACCTATCTGTGAGTAAGATGGGATGAGATAGTGGGAGTCTCTGGAGAGACCATTGGACAAAGAGGAGCCATTGAAGAAGTCTCATGTGTAATCTCGCTAGAGCGACCAACATGATAGTTGCTGCCATGGTCCCTAGGAGTTGGAGAACCAGTCTTGCCTTTGCTTGTCTCAGGGGCATCAGCATGTGTATTTGTTATTGTAATACTGTGATCCTTTCATGTGGTAAGAATGCTGGCATTCGAATGGTGTTTAACTCTGCTCCTATAAAGGTGTCACGCTGTGAGGGCAACAAGGCAGATTTTTCCTAGTTTATTGTTATGCCCAACTGGTGACAGACTGATGGTAGCGTCCCTGGTCTGAACTAGTTGATGCCTGGTGGGGGTGGTAAGGAGACAGTCGTCCAGGTACAGAAACACCTGGAATCCCTGCCGTCTCAAGTGAGCCGTCACCACCGCCATACATTTGGTGAACACCCTGGGGGCTGTGGTGAGACCAAAGGGCAGGGCTCAAAACTGGAAGTGACTGGCTCCCAGCCGGAAGCGTAGGTGACTCCTGGATGCTCTGTCCATTTTGACATGGTAGTAAGCATCCTTGAGATCGATGGAGCACATCCGTACCTCCCTCTCCCAACAATGGGAGAATTGATTGTAGTGTGACCATACGGAACTTGGACTTGTGTACGTAATTGTTGAGTTGACTGTGATCTAGTATGGGTCTCAGGTCCCCTGTTCTTTTCGGCACCAAAAAGAATCTTGAGTAAGTCCCTAATCCGATTTGGTCTGTGGGGACACGTTGGCTGGCTCCTTTTTCTAGCAGCTGCGAGACCTCTGAGGCTGCTTGATCCCTTTGACTGGGTGGAATGTCTGTGATTTTTCTGATTGTTGGGGGTACTGAAGAGAATGGAATGACGTAATCTCCGGAAATTATCCGTAATACCCATCGGTCCTGAGCAATGCTCTCCCAGGCTTCCGGGTATAAGGAAATTCAACCCCTGACTGGCTCCGGATAAGCGCAGTCGGGCACACCCTCAGGAATGAGAGTATTAAGAGCCACGGAAGGAGTTGCGGTCTCCCGAATTGCGGGGGCCCCCTCTGCCTCTGGGGTGACGTCTCCCCGAATAACCCCCCTCACTTGCCTCTGGAGGGGGTTCACCTTGCGTGGCAGGAAAAAAACCTCTGTGATTTCTTGAACCCCCGGCTGGGCCTTGGGATAAGGCCTAGAAAAAAGGGAAAAACAGACCCCTACGGCAGACAGGGTCTTTCCCTCTTGCTCACACCTGGTGAGGGTGTCTTTCACTTTGGTCCCAAACAAGGAGGAACCGTCAAATGGGGCGTCAGTGAAAGGAAGACTTGAAGGCCTCTGCAAAGTGACACAGGCGCAGCCAGGCTTGCCTTCTAAGGGAGACCCCTGAGCTTGCTGCCCTACTCGCTCCCTCGGCTGCATACGAAATAAGCCACATGGACGAGTTAGCAATGGTGTTGAGGGTAGAGACCTGGGCGCTAACTGTCTGAGCCACCGCCTCAGGTATGTTACCCACAAGAGTATCTCCCAACTCTTTGAGGAGATCTCTCTGGAGCAGAGTGAAGTGAGACAAATAATTCAGCGACCATACAGTGAAGGTTGCTGAAGATACAGTATGCTTCCCGTACCGATCCATGGTCCTAGACTCCTTGTTAGGAGGATGGACGGATGAAAAAGACTCGGCAACTTCCTTCTGGGTGGCTTCCGCCAACACCATGGCATCTACAGGGACTCCTTTTGACAGAAACTCTTTGCCCTGGGGGGCGGAAAGGAATTTGTTGGAACGCCTGGGCACGGGCTCCACAGAATCGGGGGTTTCCCACACTCTTCGACAAATGAGGTCAAGAAGTTCGTGGAAGGGTGAAGACACCCAGGAGGCAGAGGGTTGAGTGCCAAAAGCCTTAAGGAATACTGACTCCTCCTCGGAAGGAGCTTTGGAAGGCCAGTCACCTCTTTGTTTCAGTATCGCCAGGATATTGGAGAAGGAAACATCATCAGAGGAAGACTTGGGGGACCCTTCCGATTCCTCGAGGTCAGTATCGGAGGTGAGAGACTCATCTTGGGAGTCTATGTGCTTCCTCTTGCACAATTTCCTTCTAGGAGGCTCCTCAGGCACGGACTCTGGGAGACCCTCAGAAAGTTGGGGACCACTCGTGGAGGTATCCTTAGGGCCTGGCGCTCTACTGTCCATGGATAGGTGAGTGTCAGAAGCTCTCGCCAGGGTGGTGGGGGACAGAATGACCGACCTGGGTGATGTAGCGGACGATCTGGCCAGCGTGCTCCGCATAGCCTCGAAGGCCGGTCCCCCCGAGTCCAAGGACCGACAGGCCTCCAAGGCCACAACCGGGGTCCCACGAGCCGATGCACCAAGTGGGAGACTCTGAACCGACAGATGTCCCGAAGTATCCCCCTCGGGCCCGACCGAAGAGACCAGAGTCCCAAACCCTGTGGACAGAACCGACATGGTCGGAGCAGAGGCTGGCAGCCGGTGCAGGAACATCACTCAGAGCAGAGCATACCGGCTTCGACGACAAGGATGTGCTCAGAGGAGGAATCATCAAAACGGTCATAGGAACTGGCTCCGGAGCAGAGTGGGTCAGAGCCAAGAACAATTTAGCCAACACTGGCGACTGCAGGAGCCTCTGCACCACCCTATCAACATCCAAATCAGAAAAAGTACAGTTTTGTACCTACCATAAATGTAGATGTTCGAAGATCCACATTGCTGCAGTCATAACCTGTGGGTAGTCCGCTGTCCTCGGTCGGCCCGAATACCAAAGTATTAGGCTGGCGTCGGTCATGGGCGCTCAGATCTGACATCAGTGCGTCATGGTATTAAAGCGCATGACCGACGTCATATCCTCAGTCTTTTCTTGCCCCAGATGTCAGAAGGCCCTAAAAAGAAAGGCCACAGCCAAAAACCCATGTACAAACAACATGTACCACCCAAACCATACAACCACTCCAAACTACAGAGGGGAAGGAGGGAGGGTAAATTGGACTGCAGCAATGTGGATCTTCGAACATCTACATTTATGGTAGGTACAAAACTGTACTATGTTCTTCATCTCACATTGCTGCAGTCATAACTTGTGGGTAGAATCCCAAAGCAAAGGTAAAGGGAGGCTGGCAAAATCATAAAGCATTGGGAGCTGCTAATAAGCCCTGTAAGACTGCAGTGGCAAATCCAGCCCTAGATTTGGAATAAAGAGGGAGATGGTAATGTTTAGAAAAAGTGTGCACTGAACTCCAAGTAGCTGCTTCCAAAATATCTTTAGTAGCCACACCCCTTAAAAAGGCAGTAGAAGTGGCAGTAGCTCTAGTGGAATGAGGTCCGATTCCAGCCGGAATCTCCTTACCATGATGAGAATAACAAAAAGCAATACAATGGCCAATCCACTTAGAAATAGTTTGTTTTGAAACAGGTTTCCCCTGAGAGGCCAAAGCAAAAGAAACAAATAACTGTTGAGACTGTCTGAACCCTTTAGTCCTGCTCAAATAATAACGTAACTGCCTGTGAATATCCAAAGTGTGCAAAATTTTTTCCCCTTTATTTTGGGGATCAGCATAAAAAGTAGGCAAATGAATAGATTGGTTCAAGGCCACATTTGAAACCACTTTAGGCATAAAAGTAGGGTTAGTACGCAGAGATACCCTATCCTTATGAAAAATCAGGAAGGGTTCAACTGCCATAAGAGCCTGTAATTCAGATACCCTTCTAGCAGACGTAATGGCCAACAAAAAAGCAGTCTTCCAAGACAAAAACTTTAACTCAGACGTAGCTGCAGGTTCAAAAGGAGGTAAAGTAAGTTTTTCCAACACAAAATTGAGATCCCAGGAAGGAATAGGAGCTCTACGTGGGGGTCTTGTGTTCTTTGCCCCTCTAAGGAATTGCTTAAACAAAGGATGAGAGAATAATGGTGGGTCACAGTCATAGTGAGCAGAAATGGCTGCAGCATGAACTTTTACAGAGGAGAAAGACAAACCCTTGTCTAATAATTCCGTAAGATATTGAAGAGAAACACTCAAATCAGGCCTGGAAACATCAAAGCTCTTTGCTTTGCTCCAAATAAAAAATCTCCTCCATTTATCAGCATAAACTTTCCTTGTACTAGGCCTTCTGGCCTCCAAAATAACATTCAAAACTTGTTGAGGAAGCTGCGACCCTCCAGGTTCTAGAACAGAATATGCCAGGCTGTTAGATGCAGGGACTGAATCCTGACATTGAGGAAATGATTGCCTGCCTGAGACAAAGGTGTGGAATTGAAGGCAAAGGCCAAGGAGGCTCCGTACTAAACTCCTCAGCAGAGGGTACCAGTGCTGTCGAGGCCAATCTGGAGCTATTAGAATCATGGAGGGCTTGTCTTGTCTGACCTTCAAGAGCACCTTGGGAAGGAGAGGCAGAGGAGGAAAGGCATAGACGTGAAGATTGTTCCAACTGAATGATAGAGCATCCACTTTCCAAGCTGTTGGATGAAACATCTTTGTGCAAAACTTTGGCAACTGGAAATTTAGTGGAGAAGCGAACAGATCTGTGTCTGGAGTCCCCCATATCACTGTCAACTGTCGAAATACATGAGGATCCAATTTCCACTCGTGGGGATCCACCATCTGTCTGCTCAAAACATCTGCTAAGGAGTTCTGTGCTCCTGGCAGAAACCTTGCCTGAAGAGTGAGGTGCAAACTGAGAGCAGTCTCCCACAAAATCATAGCTTGCCTGCAAAGAGGGTACGAATGTGTTCCCCCTTGCTTGTTGATGTAGGACATGACAGTTGTGTTGTCTGTTTGAATCAACACTTGTCCTGGGTGAAGTAGATCCTTGAAAGCCATCAATGCAAATTGGACCGCTAACATCTCCTTCAAGTTGATATGTAAATGTTGAAGTCTGGCAGGCCACGTGTCTTGAACCCATTTTCCACTGAGATGAGCTCCCCAAGCCTTGTCCGAGGCATCTGTCGTTAAGATCTGACTCGCCTCTGGTCGGGTCACAGAGAGTCCCTTGTTTAGGTGACATTCCTGAGCCCACCACAAAAATTCCTTTTGAATGCAAGGTATTATCTGAATGACAGTGTCCAGATCGTGGCAGTGTTGTGTCCAAACATTTTTGAGATACCATTGTAGCTTCCTCATATGCAGTTTGGCATTGTGAAGCACCAGAATACAAGATGCCATGAACCCCAAGGCTTGAAGGACTGTCCTTGCAGTCAGCCTGGACCGTAGAGACAATTGTTGGAAGTAAAGTGAAAGGTTTCTTTGTTTGTCCAGGGTCAAAAAAAGCCATCTGAGAAGCTGTATTCAGTCTCACACCCAGAAAGCACATTTCCTGAGAGGGTACTAGACTGGACTTTGTTTCGTTCACAGAATACCCTAGGCACCTTAACACTGCCATAACATACTGTAGATGGCAAAGAAGCTTGTTTTTGTCTTGAGCAAGAATCAGGCAATCGTCCAAATAAGGATAAATTTGAATTCCTCTTAACCTTAAGAAGGCTATTACTGGAGCCAGAACCGTCGTAAACACCCTGGGCGCAGTAGATAAGCCAAAGGGCAATGCAGAGAACTGATAATGTAAAGTCCCAGCCCGAAAACGCAGGAATCTCCTGCAACTGGGCCTGATAGGAACATGAAGATAAGCCTCTGAGATCCAGAGTTACCATCCAGTGATCTTTGCCCAACAGAGGCAGAAGTTGTTGCAACGTCAACATTTTGAATTTTGGAATGTCCAGGTATGTGTTGAGGATAGATAAATCCAAAATTGGCCTCCAAGTGTTCCCTTTCTTTGGTACAAGAAACAGGCGAGAATAAAATCCTAGGCCCACTTCTGATGGAGGGACCTGCTGTATAGCCCCCATTTGAAGAAGTAATGAAATTTGTTTGTGAGCCTCTACCCTTTGCTGAGGAGGAACGTCTGGCATGCCTTTGAAAGGAGGCAATGTGTGGAAATAAAACTTGTAGCCTTGGTCTATAATGTCCAACACCCATTTGTCCTGGGTGACTAAAAGCCAGTTTTGCTTGAAGAGTGCCAACTTTCCTCCCAAAGGAGCTGCCAGACAGGAAGGATCTGGCAGCTGAAGATGCAGGTCATTGGGCCTGTTTACGAAAGGACTGGCCCCTGCCCTCACCTGTAGATTGTGCAGGGGAACTCCACGTTCTAGGCCTGAATGTACCCTGAGATCTGCTCCTACCACGTCTAGATCTACCCCTAGACTGGAAATCAGAAGGATAAGCCCATCCCTTAGTAGGCCAATTTCTGCTAAACTTAGGGGGCTGCACCTGCAAAAAATCTTTAACACTCTGCATAGACTTAGCCTTGTCTTCCATATTCTTTAAGACAGACTCCACAGGAGTACCAAACAAAACTTCAGACTGCAAAGGAGCATCCAAAATTCTAGCTTTAACATGCTCTGACAAGTTCTGATCCTTAAGCCAGGCGTGCCTGCGAATAACTGATCCAGTGGCAGCCACCCTGGAAGAAGCCTGTAAAGCATCGAAACCACACTGCAAAGAATGCTTACCCACCTGATCAGAGGCATGAACCAAATCATGTAATTCCTTACACTCTATGCCCTCTGCCAAAGCATCTACCTTAGACTTTAATTGAGTAAGGAGAAAATTCTGGTACTTCAACATATGAAACTGGCAATTTAAAGCCCTCATTGCTAGAGTGGAAGAGGTATACACTTTTTTACCCCACCTATCCAAAGCTCTAGAATCTTTATCCATAGGAACTGGATTCTTTACAACAGAAGCCCTGACCCCCTTAGGTCCCTGGCTAATAGTTTCTGGGTCAGCCCTTGGGCTCTTATACAGATATTTATGAGCCTCTGGCACTCTGTAATACCTATCTGGCTTAACAGGCGCAGGAGGCAAAGAGTCTGGATTAAGAGAGGCCTCAAAGAAAACATCCTGAACAACATCCAAAACAGGAGGTATAGCCAAAGGCCGATGCTGAGGTAAAAACAAAAATTCCCTAAGCCTCTTTCGGGAATCTGAGAAATCCTGACCTTCCCATTTAAAATGCTCCCTCATAGAATGCAGGGTTTCTGAAAAAGAAAAATCCTCTGGGGGGGAAGCAGAAGGACTGGAATCCTCTGCGTCTGAATCAGAATAAGGAGGAAAATCCTGAATGTCTTCAGCCGAAGACTCTGAGTAATCTGAAGCCTGTTCCAAACTTTCCACCTCTGGCTCCACCCTAGGCCTCTTATCTGGAGGGGGCATAGAACCTCTGATTAAGGAAATCAAATCCTCTGCCATTTTAAGCATGTGTTTTTTAGGCACAGAACCTGCAGAACTAGGACTGACACCTGAGGAAGGCAAACCAGGCCTGACCTTGGAAGGTACTTTAGAGACAGAAGGAGAAGGCCTAACCACCTTAGGCAAAGAGGGGAGTACAGCAACCTGAGAGGCCCCCTCAGCCTGACCTGACTCCTGAGAGGCCACATCTTGCAAAATTAACGGCTCCCCCTGAGACTCAACTGAAACCTCGGCTGGATCTACAGATTCCACCGTAGTTTCTAAAGAACCGGCGTCCGGGACGGACGACTCATCCTGCTTAGACCTTAACGACTTTTCCTTGCGCTTCTTAGCGGTAGCGGGCGTCGGAGGATCCGATGGCATATTGTAATTACACCACTTACCGAAGACAAGCCTAGCGCAATCTAACCTACGTTTAATGGTGCGCTTATTAAATCTAGCACAGAAGCGACACCCGACTACGTCGTGCTCAGGCCCCAAACAAGGAATACAAAGAGAATGGTAATCCCTATGCGGTATCTGTTTCCCACAAGAAATACAATTATTCACTTTTTCTGACATCCGGAATTAACTGAGGCAAGAAAAAACAAAAATATTCCCCAACGGGGTACTTAGCCCAACTTGGTTTCGGTCTGAAACTCAGAATACGAAAATTTCAGAACGCCGAACGGCACTTGCAAACGCTACTTCTGCTTCGGACCATGCGGCAAAAAAGACTGAGGATATGACGTCGGTCATGCGCTTTAATACCATGACGCACTGATGTCAGATCTGAGCGCCCATGACCGACGCCAGCCTAATACTTTGGTATTCGGGCTGACCGAGGACAGCGGACTACCCACAGGTTATGACTGCAGCAATGTGAGATGAAGAACATCCTGGAGGATTTGGAGGACAGCGATGGAGATTGGGATCTCAAGTCAGGTGAACCATGCCTCACACTGGGCGACCGGCTTCGAATGGGTTCAAGAATAATAGGAGCCTACGCCAATTCAGTTAACACTGATACCTCCTGCGGCCCCAAGGGCAGTAGAGCAGAGGGAGTAGAATCCAATACAGTAATCTTCTCCAGAGGCTCTGAAGTGGCAGATGGAGCCGGAGAACCTTTTCTTAGCCTTGGAAGCTTTAGATTTTGACTGAGGACTGGGAGCAGAGTCTATAGCTTCCTCAAATGATGGTTTTAGAAGTCCCTTTAATATTAATTTACTTTTCCTCTCCTGGAGCACCCTAGGACTGAACGCGTGGCAAAAGCACGACTCCTGTAAATGGATGGCTCCAAGGCAGTAAACACACACAGAGTGTCCATCCGTGATGGACATCTTATATCCACACTTGGAACAATTTTTAAAGCCAGAAGGCTTATGCTCCTTCTGATCCTTAGACATCTTATAACTATCGCTAAGCGAAACCACCTAGACCCAAATTACAAAAAGGACGGGAACAACACACAAATCAGAAACACCAGAAAAACTCTACTAGACACACTCTAAGAACCTCTAACTGAAATGGTTCTTCTAGGGAACACACAGACAAACACAATCACACTAAAAAGTTTATCTAATAACAGAGGGGAGAGGCCTAGGTCCTCTAACTAAAATGGGCCTAGCCCGCAGGAACAGTTAGGGATATCAAAAACACAGCTATCACACTCAAACACAGCAACAGCAACAAGAAATAGCTATCAAAATAGCTTTTGGGTATGAAATATCTAATTTCTCTAAGAGAAATGGCAAAAAAGAAGGTACTTCGCCACAGCCAAGCGAGACCACATCCGAGCTACACAAGCAGCAAACGAGATCTGGGGATATGGAGCAGTGCACCATGGGATACCCTCTTAGCCTAGCCAATGAGAGACTTTGAGCTTGTAAAATCGGCTGAGTCGGAGCCGATATTCGGCTCCGAACCCACGGGCAAGAATGTAGGCGAGATAGGACTACATAACATCCTGCATTTCTTTGTTTTCTGCACATTCTGAGTTTGTCAACATTTTCTGTTTAAGCAGTGACATAAGATATTGCTGATATTTAAGCATATGAAACTGACAATTTAAAGCTCTTACAGCCAAGGTAGCAGAAGTATAAATCTTTTTCCCCATCTGTCCAGGGCCCTTGAATCCCTATCAGAGGGGATAGGGTTTTTTGCAGTGGCAGCCTTGACCCCCTTGGGACCCTGAGAAATAGTTTCTGGGTCAGCAGCAGGGTTTTTGTAAAGAAATTTATGTGAATCTGGAACCCTGTAGTATCTGTCTGACTTAACAGGAGCTGGTAGTAAGGAGATAGACCGGACTCTGTAAAAAAAAACATCATTTACAATGTCTAAAACAGGAGGAATAGCAAGGGGCCTGGGCTGGGTTAATAAAAGGAAGTCTCTGAGCCTTTTCTTGGATTCTGAGTAATCTTGGCTATCCCAATGGAAATGCTCCCTCATAGTATGCAGGGTCTCCCCAAAAGAATAAGCCTCAGGAGGAGAGGCTGAAGGGATAGATTCTTCAGCATCAGAATCCTCATAGGGAGGAAGGGAATATTCATGATCAGAAGAGGAATCAGAGGAAATGGGAACCTGATCTGAAGATTCATACTCTATCTCTTGCCTAGGCCTCTTATCAGGAGGGGGATGGGAACCCCTGATCAAAGTAATTAGGTCTTCGGCCATTTTAAGCATCTGTTTTTTAGGCATGGAGGCCTGTCCTGGAGAATGCTGTACTTCTTTCTTTGTCTTTAGAGCTGCTTTAGTCTTTGGCTTTGAAGCTGAAGTTGGCTTTACATATAACTGTGTAGGCCTGAAAACACCCTCAGAAGCCGATGCCTGCTCAGCGGCTCCAGACCCATATGAGGGAATAGTTTCCGAGTGTCCAATACCTTGAGTTTCCAGCGGCCTAGCTGGCTCCACATGGGAGACGGAAGCGGCCTGTGGCTCAGAGGTAGCGGGCGTCAGGGGCTGCGAAAGCACCTCACTGAGAAATGGCGAAAGGCCTAGCGGAAGCCTCGTCGTCAGTTTTGGACCCCGGATGCCTGTCCTTTTCGCTTTTTATATACTCCAGCAGTCGGCTGTTCCGACGGCATTATATAATTGAATTTTCGGCCAAAGTAATGAAATGCAAAATCGTACCGACCCTTAATAGTGTGTTGTTTAAATCTAGCACAAAACCGACAACTAGCGATGTTGTGGTCAGGGCCTAGGCAAGGAATACAGTAAGAATGAAAATCGTTATGAGGTATTTACTTCCCACAAGAAATACAATTATTAACTTTTTCTGACATCAGTCTGGAGCAAGAAAAAAGTTTCTCCAACGGGGTACTTAGCTTTAATGAAGACTTCGGATCTGAAATTCGAATTTGAAAATCTCAGGAGTCGGCCGACCGGCACTTGTGTACTGCTTTTGTTTCGGGCACCACGCGACAAGAAAGACTGAAGAAAATGGCGTCGGCTACATCTTTTATACCCCTGGCGCACTGACGTCAGGGAGGAGGCGACAGCAACCGAAGGTGGACCTAGACTTTGGAACTCGGGCTGACTGTGGGTAGCCTGCCAGCAGGATAACCCAATTGTAATGACTGCAACAGTGAAACACGATGAACATCGTACAATAAGCTGGTTGCATAAGTGTACACACCCTTAAATTAATACTTTGTTGAAGCACCTTTTGATTTAATTACAGCATTCTTGGGTAGGAGTCTATCAGCATGGCACATCTTGACTTGACAATATTTGCCCACTCTTCCTTGCAAAAGCACTCCAAATCTGTCAGATTGCGAGGGCATGTCTTGTGCACACAGTCCTCTTCAGGTCACCCCACAGATTTTCAACTGGATTTAGATCTGGGCTCTGGCTGGGCCATTCCAAAACTTTAATTTTCTTCTGGTGAAGCCATTCTTTTGCTGATTTGGATGTATGCTTGGGGTCATTGTTGTGTTCAAAGGTGAAATTCCTCTTCATCTTCAGCTTTCTAGCAGACACCTGAAGGTTTTGGGCCAAAAGTGACTGGTATACGGAACTGCTCATAATTCCCCTGCACTTTGATTAAAGCCCCAGTTCCAGATGAAGAAAAGCAACACCAAAGCATGATACTGCTATCACCACGCTTCATCGTGGGGATGGTGTTCTTTTGGTGATGCGAACAAGAAGTTATGTACTCACCATAACATTCGATGTATGTAGTCCATCTCGCCTCAGATTCTTACCCGTGGGTTCGGAGCCGAATGTCGGCTCTAACTCGGCCATACTTTTTTAGCTCGAAGTCTTTCTATTGGCTGGGCTAAGATGCTATCCCATGCTACAGTGCTCTCTATCCCCAGATCTAGTTTGCTGCAAGCACCAGCACTCACTCTCCATGCATAACACCACCTAAGGAAAGGAAGAACAAACCAAGAATGAAGGGAGCTCTGAAACCAGACCTAATCTCCAGATCCTCCAGGATGGGGGAAGGGGGGGAGTAACTAAGAATATGAGGTGAGATGGACTACATAGGTAAGTAAGAATGTGAGGTGAGATGGACTACATACATCGAACGTTATGGTGAGTACATAACTTCTTGATGTTATGTAGTCCAATCTCGCCTACATTCTTACCCGTGGGACAGCGTCCCCAGCACCTAAATCCTGGGATGCTCAGTGGAAAATACTCCTGAGCACTGTGGAACCAAAGGAAGACCTGCCCCTAGATACCACATCTAACTTGTAATGAGTAACAAAGGTGTGAGGAGATGCCCAAGTAGCCGCAGCACAAATATCATCCATAGACAATCTGGCCTGAAAAGCTGTAGATGTAGATGCAGACAGAGCAGAGTGAGCCTTCACCTGGAACGGTAAATCCACCTGGACAACGTGACTTTGGAAACAGGAGACCCAATTCTGTTTTCCGAAAATGAAAAACAACTGATCAGATTTTCTGAGGTCTTTCGTTCTGTGCAAATAAAAACGTAATTGTCTGTGCACATCAAATTGATGAAATTTGAATTCTGCCTTGTTTGAGAACTGGGGAAAAAACACTGGCAATTCAATAGATTGGTTAAGGTTACTGACGGACGCTACTTTGGGAAGACAGGAGGGGTTCAGTCTGAGAGAAACCCTGTCCTTATGAAAAATCAAATAAGGGGGTTTGATTGATAAAGCTTGAAGCTCCGAAACGCGTCTGGCTGACGTGATGGCTACCAAACAGACAGTCTTCCAAGTTAAGAATTTTAAATCACAAGTGGCTGCAGGCTCAAAGGGGGGGTGAAGTAAGACCCTGTAGAACAAAGTTGAAGTCCCAAGGCATAACAGGTTCCAATACCGGAGGACGAAGTAACAAAGTGCCCCTCAGGAAAGCCCTACAGAGTCTATGTGCCATCAGACTAGGCTCGTCTGCGACATGAAAGGTAGAAATCACCGCCAATTGGACTTCAATGGTTGCAGCTGCTGAACCCTGGTTAAAGAGCATAGACAAGAACTCCAATATAGACGAAATTGGAGCTGTGTAAGGGTCAATCTTTTTGGCATGTGCCCAGATTGAAAACCTCTTCCATTTGCTGTAATAAATCTTCCTGGTTGAGGGCTTATGAGAGGAAGATAAAATATGAACCACCTCTGGCAAAAATTGATGAAGCCTAACTAATGACGGAAGTGGAGTAGCCAAGCTGTCAACCGGAGGGTCCGAAGAGAGGGATGGAGCTGCCCTGACATGTGTGTCAGTAAGTCTGGTTGTGGGTCCAGAATCCAAGGAGAGTCCATGAGATAGAGATGGAGAAAGGGGAACCAAATTTGACAAGGCCAGTGTGGGGCAATCAGAATCATTTTGCTTCCCAAGGATTGCGCTTTCTGAATAACCTTTGACAGAAAGGGGACCGGAGGGAATGCATATAGTAGACCAGAGGGCCAATCGTGGACAAGAGTGTCCCTGGGTGACACCCCCTGAGGGGTGATCAGTGTGAAGTAGCTGCTGCATTTGGCATTGAAGGGTCTGGCAAAAAGGTCGTAGCAAGGCTGACCCCACCTGCAGAAGACCTGCTTCACAACTTGACAGTTCAGGGACCACTCGTAAGGCATCAGAATAGCTCTGCTTAGCCAGTCTGTGATCACACTGGACTTCCCCGGAATGTGCGTTGCCACCAGAAAACGTTGGGAAGACACTGCCCACTGCCACACTCGCATGGCCTCCCTGGAAAGGGGATAAGACTTGGTTCCGCCCTGCTTGTTCAGATACCACACCACTGACATATTGTCTGAGTGGATTGCAATAGTCCCGAGAGGAAGAAAACTCTGAAGTGCTTGCAACGCTAGTAGCACAGCTCTCATCTCCAGGACATTGATATGCAGATGCATCTTGTGCTTTTGCCACGTGCCTTGGACAGTCTTGCCTAGATTATGTCCCCCCACCCCATCTGTGAGGCATCCGTGGACACAGTTTTAAAAAGAAAACCACGAAGGAAGCTGAGTGCAGAAGTAATAAATGTTCCAATAAGCAGGCGATAGCTTTTAAAAACAATGGTGTTAGCACTTTATTAACCAAGAACTTTCGGAAGGTTCACTAACCCTCCTTCCTCAGACAAAACAGTTAGACTCAATGAAAGGTTGAGGTTAAATACTAGTAACCCCTCCCTAATTAACAAATTTTAATTAACAAAAGACATTCATATAAAAACATTCATATGAACAACCAAACCAACTTTTTCGTCTTGGTTAAACAGAAGGACATCTTTTGTCAGTTTACAAATATATGTAAAATCCTACCATTCTTTTATAAAATATACCTCAATAGAATAAACCTTCTAATAATTCCAATGTATGTATACAAACAAATAAATACTAAAGAGAATGTTATGAACTAAATAAATATAAATGACATATATTAAACAACTAGTGTGGCAGAAGGAAAACAATCCTTACACATCAAATAGTGTTGCCTTATAAAACTTAAAAAATAAAACAATGATACTCCCCCCCCCCCAACATAAAATCAGAAAACACATAAAGGTCACCATAAAAAAGGCTGCCTGAGCCTAACTAGAATACGTAGTAATAAACAACCTATTGTGCAAAGGTAAAAGCTGTAAAACTACAAAAAGTGGACAGACATCCGAGAAAAAAGGATGCACCTAAGCAGCCAAAGAGACCTCAAGGGAATCAGTCAGAGTTGAAATCAAACCTAATTTATCTCCTCATGGCTAATAATCTGAGGATGCAAGACAAGGCAATAGCCTCATTCAAGCCGGGATAAGTACGCTGCCGTTCTCACTTGCCAAAGGAGTTCTTCCTTTTCTAAAATTAACTGCCAGGGGCCACTATTTAAGTCTGTGGGTACTTGTTTTACCACCACAAAATGGAAAGCATGCCCCGGATAGTCAACAATATGGCGGGCTAGTGCATTCTTTATGTCACCCTTTGAAATAGCATAAAGGTGTTCATATATCCGTTTTTAGCCTTTTCGGTCTTTCCTATGTAGAAAGCCGAACATAGGGTGCATAGGGCAACATAAACGACTGCCTTAGACTCACAATTAAAGCTGCCCATAACTTTGTATATGTTCCCATTGATGTTGAATTGGAACCCCTCTAGGATACATTTGCACTGACGGCATGTCCCACATCGGGTCATCCCTTGACGCCTGTTAGAAAATGTTTTTTTATTATTGTTCCTCTCCAAGAGGGACTTCAGCGACAAACCTTTTCTAAAAGTAAATCCTGGAACTATGCCTAATAGGTCAGTTAGCTGTTTGTCTTCTTTAATTATTAACCAATTCTTCTGTAGAATGTCCCTGATGTAATGATGATCAACAGAAAACGTACACAAAAACTTAGTTCCTACATCCTTCCTAACTATATTCCCCAATTCAATTGCCTTGTTGTCGTCTTCCATATTACTATAAAAATACTCTGAATTCAAAATAGGCCGAAAATGGCCAGCCCTCCTTTTGCCTTCTACTTCCCTTTTAATTTCAATAAGAAGTACTTGCGGATAACCCCTATTGATGAACATGCTAGTTAATTTATCGCATTCCTTAACGAAATCCACGTCTCTAGTGGTCATACGTGCTGCCCTTACCATCTGTCCTTTGACCACAGCTTTCTTTTGATGGTAAGGGTGGCAACTACTAAAATGTAGAAACCCGTTGGAATACGTGGGTTTGCGATAAATACTACTCATAAATCTCGATTCCCCATAGTCCTTAACAAGCAGTATGTCCAAGTAATTTATTTCATTGACATTAACTTCAAAGGTAAAATCCAGAAAACTAGTAAAGGTCTTCATAATGTCGATGAAGCCCTTTATGTCATCAACAGGGCCGTTCCACAGAAAAAACATGTCGTCCTGGTATCTGGTGTACCAGGCGACATGTTTTTTATATACTTCATTAGTAAATAAGAACATGTTTTCCCATTGTGCAATGACACAATTGGCAAATGCTCCACCACACAGGGAGCCCATGGCTACCCCTGTGGTTTGTTTATAGGTGACCCCATTAAAATTGAAAAAACTGTATTTTAAAATCAGTTCCATTAACGTTTCAGTGATATAAATAATGTTCTGAGGTACCTTTTTACCTTCCATGAAAGACCGTAGCCATTCAATTCCCAATTGTTGCGGAATCACCGTATACAGGTCTTTTATGTCCACTGTTAAGAAAATAAAATTGGGATCATAGACTATTTTATTAATGTTTTCCAAAAAATGCCACGAGTCCCTACAAATTTGTTCTTCAGTTTTTATAAGTGGTTTAAGAATTGTATCCACGTATTTAGCACACCCCGCTAAAATAGACCCCCTGCTGTCAACAATTGGTCTAAACGGGGGTTCAATGATGGATTTATGAATTTTTGGGACTCCAAAAAACTTTGGCATTTTTGGTGCTAACATGGACAAGTAAGTGTGAATGTCCTGGTCAATAAACTCCTCCAAAAATAGATCCTCGATGACATTCCTGATGTAACTAAAGGCTTTGTTAACTTCATTCAAACTGATTGTTTCATACGGGCCGTTATTTAAATGGGCAGATAATTTGTTTACATAATCAAAGTTATCCATGAAAATGAGCCCATTACCCTTATCAGGTTTCATCACCCGTATGTTACAGTCCTGAATTAAAGTCAAGAAGTCCCGCTGTTCGCTGGAAATGTTGAGGATACTCCTCTTTTTACTATGTTTACCCTCTGCTAAGTGTCTTAAATCTAGCTCGCAGGCCTTTTCGAATGATTTCAGGTGATTGACGAGGGGTGGGTTAAACAAGCTAGCTATTCTAAAAGGGTTAATTAAAGCCGAATCCCTACCTAAAACAGTTTTCAAGTTCAATTTCTGAGCGAACAATTTGAGGTCTATTAAGGTTTTAACTAGATCCATGTGGGAATCAGGGACAAATCCTAAACCTTTAGAGAAGAAATCCGCCATGTCCTTGGTGATGTTCAAGGTAGTGTAATTAAAAATCCTAAAATCTCCTTCTGAACTACATACTACCACAGGGTAATCCTCTTCAATTGTCATAGCCTTCCCTGGTTCTGCTTGCTCTTTAGGTTGGTGCCTGATGTCCCCATCCTCTTTGACCTCAAATTCATCTGGTGTGAATTCCGGCCTTCCCAAAACCCTGATTGTGGTTATCACCAATTTCACCTCCTTTATAATTAGAAGCTCCTTGTTGTGGTGGGGGTGTTATGCCCGCGTTGTCTGACATGACTATAACCTCCACGTCATCCTCTAAACCATCCCCCCTAAGGTTTTCCCCTTGGTTATTAAATTCTTCATTATTCAGAAAATCATCTAAACAATGCGCTGCCTGCCCTACTCTGGGCAAATCATATCGGTCTTTTTTAGAAGGGATTCCATTAGCTTTGACCTTGTTCATATTGTTAGTATTCTTAGCTTTACCCACCTGCGGAGGTGCTGGGTAGGCCACGTTGGCCTTATACTGCTGGACATCTCTCCTAATTTTCTTTTTCTTGTTTTCACATAGCTTACTAGTAGTGGCCTCTATGCTTGTGAAAATGTGTGCATAATCATATTTATACCTCAAGAAATCTTGGTGCTCTTTAATTTGTTGTTCCAACCCAGCTAATTCCTCTCTTAGGGTGTTTATTTGTTCATCATAATGCTGAATCAATATTCTCATGAACTCAAAGCTCTGTTTATCAAAAGGTCAAGCAATACATAATGAAATGGAGACCCTTCAATCACACCTACTGGAAAACGCCATTGCCTGAGCCCTTTGGGAACAATTTTCTTTCTATGCACTCCTCTAAATAAGCAATTTCTAATTGTAATTTTTTACATTTAAATAATTTAGCATCAAAATTGCTGATGAGCATGTTAATATTGTCCAATACTGAGCCCGTAGCTCCCAAACACAGTTCACTTTCATTATTATAATCATAACTGTCATTGAAAAAGTTCTTCTTATTCAAATACAAATCTATAGTAGGTGCCGAATCGTGCAACCTACTTCTCATTACAGTACCTTGTGTGTGCCCTGTGTTGTGCATGGGCAAGTGTCCTTGACCTGGTGGAATTTGTGTATCGCTGTTTGAAGTGGCATTCAAACAATTAGTCTCGATTGTCTCTTCGACTGTTAAGCCACTTCTGTTACGTCCTGCAGCTCTAGACACTTTGTTCGAATCCATAACTTCCTTAGCGTTGTCCCTTGTGTTGTTCTGAGACCCGGTATCTCCTCCGCTTCCGTACGACTCTTCAGTCCTTCCGGTCTTATTATCTAAACGATCAATACGTTGTGTTAACGTATCCATCCTGCCTAAAAGCAGGTGAATCAGCGTGGTCAAGTCACCGTCAGTATTCACTTCTTCACCCTCTCCGATTCCGTTTACGCTATTAGAATCTCCCGCAGGATCCTGGGAGAACAATGGGTTCTGCATCGAACTGCTTCCAACGTGAGCCATACCACAACGTTTAAGACAAAAACAGCAAAACAAACCTTTGCTCTTAGGAGGCAGTCCTGGATGCGCCTTTGTCATTTCGCGGAGGCCTTCAAGTCATCATTCACAGACGCCCCTTTTGATGGTTCCTCTTTGTTCGGAACCAAGGTGAAAGACACTCTCACTAGGTGCGAGCAGGAGGGAAAAACTCTGTCTGCCGTATTAGATACTATTTGATGTGTAAGGATTGTTTTCCTTCTGCCACACTAGTTGTTAAATATATGTCATTTATATTTATTTAGTTCATAACATTCTCTTTAGTATTTATTTGTTTGTATACATACATTGGAATTATTAGAAGGTTTATTCTATTGAGGTATATTTTATAAAAGAATGGTAGGATTTTACATATATTTGTAAACTGACAAAAGATGTCCTTCTGTTTAACCAAGACGAAAAAGTTGGTTTGGTTGTTCATATGAATGTTTTTATATGAATGTCTTTTGTTAATTAAAATTTGTTAATTAGGGAGGGGTTACTAGTATTTAACCTCAACCTTTCATTGAGTCTAACTGTTTTGTCTGAGGAAGGAGGGTTAGTGAACCTTCCGAAAGTTCTTGGTTAATAAAGTGCTAACACCATTGTTTTTAAAAGCTATTGCCTGCTTATTGGAACATTTATTACTTCTGCACTCAGCTTCCTTCGTGGTTTTCTTTTTAAAGGTTTGTTTTGCTGTTTTTGTCTTATCCGTGGACACAGTGGCGACTGGGGTCGCAGGAACGAAGGGCTTTCCCGCATTCAGGTTGTCGGTGCAAAGCCACCAACTGAGATCCTGTTTGCACCTGTCTGTGAGTACAATAGGGTGAGAAAGTGGAAGAGAATGAAGAGACCACTGGGCGAAGAGTAGCCACTGAAGGAGCCTCATATGTAACCTTGCCAGAGGGACTAACATAATCATAGCAGCCATTGTCCCCAACAATTGGATGGCCCATCTTGCCTTCGCTCTTCTCAGAGGGAGCAAGGCATAAACCTGTTGTTGTAGGACTCTGATTCTTTCCTGTGGTAGAAATGCCCGCATGAGGACGGTGTCTAATTCTGCGCTTATAAAAGTGACATGCTGTGAGGGCAACAAGGCAGACTTTTCCCAGTTCAATGTGATGCCCAACTGTTGACATAGGTTGATAGTAGCGTCCAGGGTTTGAAATAGTAGATGCCTGGTGGTGGCAGTAAGGAGACAGTCGTCCAGATACGGAAACACTAGGAATCCATGACGGCTCAAGTGAGGAGTCACCACTGCCATGCATTTGGTAAACACCCTGGGGGCTGTGGTGAGACCAAAGGGCAGGGCTCAAAACTGAAAGTGAATGACTCCCAGCCGGAAGCGTAGGTAACTTCTGGATGCCCTATTCATCTTTATGTGGTAGTAAGCATCCTTGAGGTCGATGGAGCACATCCACACTTCTTTTCCCAACAATTGGAGAATAGACTGCAATGTGACCATTTGGAACTTGGACTTTTGCACATGGGTGTTCAATTGGCTGAGATCCAATATGGGTCTCAGGTCCCCTGTCCTTTTCGGCACCAAAAAGAATCTGGAGTAAGTCCCTAATTTGATCTGGTCTGACGGAACATGTTGGATGGCTCCTTTTTCTAGCATCTTTGAAACTTCTGAAGCTGCGTAATCCCTTTGACTGGGTGGAACATTCGGGATTTTCTTGATTGGAGGGGGATTTGACGAGAAGGGAATGACATATCCTCCGGAAATTATTCGCAGAACCCATTGGTCCTGGGTGATATCTTGCCAGGCCTCCGGGTATAATGAGATTCGACCCCCGACAGGCTCCAGAAACGCACAGTCGGGCCTCCCATAAGGAGCGGTGGTAGGAAGAACCATGAAAGGAATCGTGGTCTCCCGAGTTGCGGGGACCTCCTCTGCCCCTAGGGCGGCATCTCCATGAATAACCACCCCCTCCCCTGCCTCTGGAGGGGGGCTCACCTTGTGCACCGGGAAAAAACCTCTGTGATTTCTTGAACCACATTTTGCCACCCCTCTGGGCCTTGGGATAAGGCCTAGAGGGAAGGGAAAAATGGGACTCCTACGGCAGACAGAGTTTTTCCCTCCTGCTCGCACCTAGTGAGAGTGTCTTTCACCTTGGTTCCGAACAAAGAGGAACCATCAAAAGGGGCGTCTGTGAATGATGACTTGAAGGCCTCCGCGAAATGACAAAGGTGCATCCAGGACTGCCTCCTAAGAGCAACTCTTGAACTTGCTGCCATACTCACTCCCTCGGCTGCGTAGGAGATTAGCCTCATGGAGTTTGCAATGGAATTGAGGGTAGACATCTGAGCGTTGACCGTCTGGGCCACCGCCTCAGAAACGTTACCCGTGAGAGCATCTCCATGCTCCTTGAGGAGATCTTTCTGGAGCAGTGTAAAATGTGATAATTCAGTGACCTTAAGGTAAAAGTCGCTGAAGAAAACGTACGCTTCCCGTACTGGTCCATAGTCCTAGACTCCTTGCTAGGGGGATGGACGGTGGAAGAAGTCTCAGCTAATTCCTTCTGGGTGGCAGCTGCCACCACCATGGCATCCACAGGGACTCCCTTGGACAGAAATTCCTTATCAGGAGGAGCACACAAAAATTTATTGGGTCTCCTGAGGACTGGTTCCACAGAGTCAGGGGTTTCCCACATCCTTTGACAAACCAAATCCAGAAGCTCGTCGAAAGGAGGCGGAGGGCTGAGCACCAAAGGCTTTCAGGAAGACAGACTCCTCCTCGGAGGGGGCTTTGGATGGCCAGTCACCTCTTTGCTTCAAAATCTCTAGGATGTCAGAGAAAGAAACGTCCTCAGAGGATGACTTATGGGACCCCTCCGATTCCTCGAAGTCGGTGTCTGATGTGAGAGACTCATCCTGGGAATCTATGTGCTTCCTCATGCACATCTTCTTTCTGGGTGGCTCCTCAGGGAAAAACTCTGAGGGGCCCTCAGAAATATGGGGACCACTGGTGGGGGTACCCTGAGGCCTTGGGGCTCCGCTGTTCAGAGATAGATGGCGATCAGAGACCTGCACTGGTGTAGCAGGGGACAGAATGACCGACCTGTATGATGCCACTGACGGCCTGGCCAGCGTGCTCCGCATCGCCTCAAAGCCTGATCATCCCAGCTCCGAAGAACGACCAGCCTCCGAAGCCAAGACAGGAGTCAGACTTCCCCGCACCGAAGCGCTGAGAGGGACACTAGGAGCCGAGAAGCGTCTCGAAGCCTCTACCTCGGGTCCGACCAAAGAATTCTGAGTCCTGAACCAGTGGACAGCACCTACGGGGTTGGAGCTGACGTCGGAACCGATAAGCCAGGAGGGGCTGTCGGAACCAACCTAGGGACATCACACGGAGCCGAGCACTCCGGCTCCGAAAGCTGAGATGTTCTCGGAGGAGGAAGTATCGATGCAGGTTGAGGGACCGGCTCCAGAGCCAACTGGGTCGGAGTAGAGAACAATTTTGCTAGTACCGGTGACTAAAGAAGTCTCTGCACCACTCTATCGACATCCACATCTGATAAGGTCCTGGAAGATTTGGAGGATAGAGAAGGAAATCGAGACCTCCTCTCTGAAGGGGACCTGCGAGGAGGGGATACTGGCCTAATGCTAGGCAATCGGCTCCGAACAGGTTCCAAGAAGATTGGAGCCAAAGCAGGTTCCATAACAACTGACACTTCCTGCGGCCCCGAGGACAATGGAGCCGAGGATGTCGAAGCAGACTTTGCTATTTTCTCCGGTGGCTCCGAGGAGACTGATGGAGCCGGAGATCGTTTTTTGCTTCTGAGGATTTTGCTTTAGAGCTGGAAGCACTCTCCAGACCCTCCTCGAAGGAGGGTTTCAGAAGTCCCTTCAAAATCAATTTATTCTTCCTTTCCTGAAGAACACGCGGTCTAAAGGCATGACAGAAACTGCACGATTCCTGGAGATGAATCGCTCCCAGACAGTACACAGACAGTGTGTCCATCGGTAATGGACATTTTATAACTGCACCTAGAGCACTTCTTGAAGCCCGAGGGCTTATGCTCCTTAGTATCTTCGGACATAGTTAACCAACAAGTAATCAACTGAAAAATCGATCAACAGTCAAACAGTCATAAGGTGGGAAAAAGCCTACAACAGACAGAATACCATAAGATCTCCAAGTTAAACGATCCTCAGCCACAAACACAAGAGGGAGGACTAATTCCTCTAATTTAAACTGTTTTAGTCCCAGGAAACTTTTAGCGCACAAGGAAAGCAAAGGGAGAGACTAGGTCCTCTAACTGAAACGGGTCTAGTCTGTTGGAAACAGCTAGTGGGATACCATAGAACAATCAATCAAGAAAAACACAACTTTTTCACAATACAGACAAGAACACACTCGATAGCTATTAAAATAGCTTTTTTGCAAAAAACTTCTCTGATAAAGAAGAAAAAGGGTACTTAGCCACAGCCAAGAGCGAGACCACGTCTGAGCTACACGAGCGGCAACCAAGATCTGGGGATAAACAGCAGTGCAGCATGGGATACCATCTTAGCCCAGCCAACAGAAAGACTTTGAGCTAAAAAAAAGTATGGCCAAGTCGGAGCCGACATTCGGCTCCGAACCCACAGGTAAGAATGTAGGCGAGATTGGACTACATAACATGTGTTGTTTTTGCTCCAAACGTAACTTTTGGAATTGTGGCCAAAACGTTCAACCTTGGTCTCATCAGACCATAACACATTTTCCCACATGCTTTTGGGAGACTTAATGGATTGTTTTGCAAATTTAAGCCAGGCCTGGATGTTTTTCTGTGTAAGAAAAGGCTTCCATTTTGCCACCGTATCCCATAGTCCAGACATATGGAGAATACGGGAGACTGTTGTCACATATAGACCACAACCAGTACTTGCCAGAAATTCCTGCAGGTCCTTCAGTGTTGCTGTAGGTCTCTTGGCAGCTTCCCTGACCAGTTTTCATCTTGTCTTTTCATTAATGTTGGAGGGATGTACAGTTTTTTGAAACAACACTGTTGTCCCATATTTTCTCCGCTTTTTGATGACTGTCCTCATTGTGTTCCATGGTACATCCAATGCTGTGGAAATTTATTTGTACCCTTCTCCTGACATATCTTTCAACAATGAGATCCTTTTGATGCTTTGTAAGTTCTCTGCAAACCATGGCTTTTGCTGTATCAAGCAACTGAGTAAATGCCGGGACAATCCTTCTAAGATAGCTGAAGTTTATTTGGGGTTAATCAGACTCTCTAACTGATGGCAGGTGTTTACCCAAGAAGATGGAACGCTGTAATTAAATCAAAATGTGCTTCAACAAAGTATTAGTTTCAGGGTGAGCATATACTTATGCAACCAGCTTATTGTATGTTTTTTTATTTTTTATATTTTTTCCCCCAACAGATTTGTTTGCTTTGCAATTGAATTGTACAGGTTATAGGTCACATTAAAGTTGGGAAAAATTTTGAAATTATTTATTTTGGTCTCATTTTTTATATTACAAAAAACTGGCATTTTAACAGGGGTGTTTAACACTTTTTATATCCACTGCAAGTCCAAGGAAAGTACAGTTGTGTACACTTACCATAAATGTAGATGTTCGGGTGTATTCACTGTTGCAGTCATCACCTGTGGGCTATCCCTGCTGTGGTAGCCCTTGGCCAGCACCAATAGCAGAGTCAATGTTTTTCTGCATTGGGTGTTGTCACTTCCTGCCTGACGTCAGGTCATCAATGCTATAAATGAAGGCAACCAATACCATTACATCAGTTTTTCTTGCCCTAACCAGTGTTTTAATAATTCCAAAGTGTGTTGTTGATATTAACGTGTTGAACTGAAAGTTGAGTGCTCTGATAGCTAAGGTTGCAGAGGTGTATACTTTTTTACCCCATCTGTCCAGACCTCTGGAGTCCTTGTCAGAAGGAATAGGATTCTTTGCAGAACTAGCTTTAGCTCCATTTGATCCCTGTGTAATGACTGCCGGGTCTACAGCAGGATTTCTGTACAGGTATTTGTGATAATCCGGTACTCTAATACCTCTTAGGTTTTCTGGAAGCTGGATTCATGGAAGACATCATCAACCACCTCTATGATTGGAGGGACGGCCAAGGTTCTGTGCTGGGGCAGGTCTAGAAACTCTCTTAGTCTTTTCTTAGACTGAGGAAAGTCCTGAGATTCCCAGTGGAAATGTTCCCTGAGAGTGTGAAGGGTTTCCCCAAAGGAAAGATCCTCTGGTGGGGAGGTAGAAGGAATGGATTCATCTGCATCTGAATCCTCATAAGCAGTCAGAGGTGGTTGTTCCTCTTCAAAATCTGAATAATCAGACTCCTCAGAATCCTGTTCTGTCAGTATTTCAGGAGAAATGTCTCTTTTCCTTTTACAAGTTCTGGCCTGACTACCCCTGATAAGAGTGATAAGATCCTCCGCCATTTTAAGCATTTGAGCTTCAGATGGTGGAGCAGGGGTAAAATGGTGGCTAGAGGTAATTTTCCTAGGAGTGGCCTTGCTTCTAGGCCTAAGAGTATCTATCAGTCTGAGAGAAACGGTAGTTGGAGGAGAAGACGTTGATTTCTGTCTAGATTCGGTAGTGAGAAAAACCTCCTCGGAAGCCTGTGCCTGGGTCGTGGCTCCGGACTAAATCAAGGCAGAGACGACTAAAGACTCAGAAGACAAAGAAGATTTCAGCAGCATACCGGACTCCAAAAGGGTCTCAGTAGAGGTCTGCGAAGGTATCGAATCGGGCATCAGGGGCTGTGAAGGTGCCTCACTGAATTCCGGAGAACTGATGACCTGCTTAGCGGTAGAGTCATTGGAAGGCTTAGCCTTGTGTGGTCTGTCTCTATCATTATCCTTACTTTTTTTCTGAATGTCTACAGATTGCTAGCTGACAGACGCCATTTCAGAATGCGAAGATGGAAGATGAAAATACCTGGCTATAAGAGCTCTACTACTAATGTTTCTAGTGGTACAGAGGGCAGAGAACCAGCAACGGGGGACGTCATGGTCTGGCCCTAAACGAGTGATACAGTATGAATGAAAGTCTCGGTGTGGTATTTGCTTTCCACAGGCGAGACAATTGTTAACTTTTTCGGACATCTGTTAGTGCAAGAAAAAAGATCCCCAATGGGATACTTAGCTTTAGACATTTGCAGCTGTAATTCAAATTCTGGTAGCGACCAACTGGCACACTTGCGAACTACTTATGCTATGGGCCCCACTGCAAGAAAGACTGATGTAATTGCGTCGGCTGCCTTCCTTTATAGCACTGATGACCTGACGTCAGGCAGCAAGCGACAGCAGCAGACGCAGAAAAACATTGACTCTGGTATTCGGGATGGCCGAGGGCTACCACAGCAGGGATAACTCACAAGTGATAACTGCAACAGTAAAACACGAAGAACACGTCATTGTTCCACTGTATTCAGTATTCATCAGACCTATCATTGAGTACAATGACCCCCCTTTGGTATGTACCTAACCAGGCATATCCAACAACTGGAAAGTCCACAGAGGTTCCTCACTAAAAGAATACAGGGCACAAGTAATATGTCCTAACCAGACCACCTCAAGGCCCTACCCCTGTATTCTGTCTCCTACAGGTTTTGAGGGGAGAACTATGCCTGGCATACAAGGTATTGTCAGACCCCACTCTGATGGACCTCCTGCATAACCACAAAACAAACAGTACCAGAATTACCCATTCTAAAGACTTAAACACCTTGCCTGTGATATAACTAGGGTATGTATCCCAGAGACTACCCAGTCTATGGAACAGGATCCCCATCCATGTAAAGTAGAGCTCCTCCCTAAATCTAATTCAAGTGCAACTTGGACAATTGGATGGGAAACGAGATTTTCATCCCGGGTTTGGCACCTACGTCTCTGATGCAAACAGGCAACCTGTAAATGGTTCATCTCCCAGGCCTATGCTTGCACTTATCAAGGGTATCAGAACTCGTCATAGATTTGGGATGCATGGCTAGGCTTAAAAAGGCCCCTTTGGTCGTTAGCCTGGTAAACACCTATTTACCTATGAACTTACAGCTTTGCACAAGATACCACTGAAGTAACAGTGTGTGCATGCAAGCCAACTACTACAGTCTCCATAAATGTAAAAGATACTCAACAGCTGTAATGGGAGGGGTACAAATGATCAGTCAGAATACATAATTCAAAACAACCAAGATGTATACCAAATACAGTTATCACTATTTTTTACAATTCACATTCATAATGTATCTTACATTTTTCATATCCTTCTTGCAGCTGCACTTCTTCAGCCTGTACATCTTCCTCGTCATTCTCTTCTTTTTCCATCTCCTCCTCATCACTCTGATCTGTAGATAAGTTTTCTTTCTGTATCAAAACAATCATGTAATACATGTAACTTCGGACAAAAGCAGCACATACAAACCACATGCATTACTAGCTTCTAAGCTTGCAAACCTTCCTGTCAAAATGCGTCTGGCATAGGAAATAACTATCAACATTTACTGCACCAGACATTACATAATATAATTAAGCAATAACTGATGATCAGATGTGAGTATAGCAGGATTTACCCACAGTTGGCATGGTTTGATCACAATGGCAAAACTCTAGTGATTAAATAAAGCCAACAGTGGGTAAATCTTCCTACACCCACGTGTCGGTTATTGCAATTATACAATGACATTTATGAAAGAAATTGCTTAGCTTTCTTACATAATGTCTATGTAAAACTGCCTTAGTGTTCTTCTACATTGTTTCCTGTTCTTCTGTATTTGTTAACATACTGTGCATGCATATGGGACTTACCTTCCCACACTTACACAGTACATTAGTATTGTTCAATAGAAGCACTGGAGTAAAGAGAATTTCCATTGCCTTTTTTTTTTTAAACTATAAAAATTGGAAAGCCGAAACAGCAGAGAAATACAAGGAAAATCAGGAACGTTTCTTAAGTTTTGCAGAACATACCTTATTTTTCTTGTATTTGGTCTGCCCTCTATACAATATCTCTCAAATCTCTTAGCTCAAGAAATGTGGACAAAGTCTTAAATAATGAGGGACAAAGGCCCCAAAATAAAGACAGATTTTAAATGCTGCTCTTATAAACTTAGAAAGCTGCTGGAATAAGATTTATGTTAGCGTGCATTGACTGAAGAACAGATTGTACATACTGTTCTTATAAACTTAGTTGCTAGAATAACAGGATTTGTATTAGAGTGCACAGTCTGAAGGATATGAAGTCTAAAACTCAAATGTGTGTCAATATTACAATCCTCAGTGATTTGTCAGGAAACCACAAATTTTATGGGAAACAGACCAAAAATGAGGCAAAAATCTGGACAGATGACAGGTATGCCTCCGTAGCATATGAACAGAAAAAAGTCTGGCCACTCAATGGTACTTTAGCGACTGGACATTTTTCTATTTGTACATGCTCGATTTGTATAATCCTATAATATACCCCTTTCCCCAAATGTGGTGCACTCCTTTGGTAAATGTTTTTACTAGAATATGATAGGAGTGTGGAAAACTGTTCGAGAAAATTAGCCGCAATGGCTGTAATTTTAATGACATCATCAGCTGCAGTTTCCTGAAATGGACGTAAAATTTGTTTTCACTTTCCACCTTAACACCATCTAACAACTATACAGTATGTTCTGAAAATCATTTCTTGCTAGCTGTCAAAACCATATGCAATTTACAGCTTTAATGGTGTGACCATCTAAAACAGAAAAGCAGAAAAATAAATATGCGCTATCAAACATGGCAGTATATTTTGCTGTGAACTGGAGATGGAAGCAACAACAGTGGTTAACTGTCAGTTTATACAGCATGGATAGACAAAAAAAAAAAAAAAAAAAAAAAAAAAAAAAAAAAAAATCGAACTTTCCCACCTGATGCTTGCTCATAAAATTGTACTAATGACAGTCTCCATCTCAAACTATCACTGTACGACTCCTCCCAAGATCCCAATTTAAATGGCACCACTTAGAGCTAACAAAAACATGGTAATGGTATATCTGTCTGTCCAATATGTGGAATTCCCTTGTCACTGACCGTATAACAGAAACAGAGCTAGTGGAGTTCATAGGTTCATAGATTGGTACTAGGCTAACTACCCTTGTGGGCCATTTTAAGCCTAGCCAGTTACCCCATGTGAGAATCAAACCCTGAACCTTGTGTTTGTAAGGTAAACACGTTAACCATTATGCCAACCTAAGTTACAGAGGTGGAGTTAAATAGTCTTGTTACTCCCAGATCTCACCTGTGATTTCACAACAAAATACACAAATTACCTTATATAAAAAAGGCCAAAAAAAAAAAAAAAAGGACAAAGACATGAAGGAAGAGAAACTGCAGCTAATACCGTACACCTCCTGTCCTTACTAATCCCTCCTATATCACATAACCTACTCATACATTTGTGTTCAACGAAAATATTATTCTAGATATGACGACCCGCCACTGCCAACCAGTAATCAAGGAGCTTGACTCCTCACCACTGGCAACAGTGGGGAATGTTCACTGGGAGGATGACAGGTGCAGGTACAGTATTTCCAGACGCAGCTCTCTGCATCAAGTGCAATTTCCCTTAACAGCACACAGTGACCAGAGTCCGTCTGGGGCTGGTTTCTGGCTCTTTCTCCAGATTCCCAATAAGACTCCCCCTTGGCATAGCTATAGAGTTGAAATTTCAACTGAGTGACCAAGCCAAGACCTCCAGTACCCTCTTTGTCCAACCAGTGGCTTTGTGTCCCTGCCCAAGTAGCTCACACACACACATACACTGAGGTTTGATTACATACACACAGCTATAGGGTCCAGATCTCAGCCTAGTGGGCAAGCTAAAAAGTACAGTTTTGTACCTACCATAAATGTAGATGTCCGATAAGCATGCATCTGCAGTCCTTACAAATGGGTTGTCCTGTCGTCAGGCAGCCCTTCGGTCGGCCGGATTCCAAAGTTTGGGTCTGGCCTCGGCTGGTGTTGCACTTCACCCGACGTCATAGCTGCAGTTACTCGGGTATAAAGGCATCAGCCGACGCCATTTTCCTCAGTGTTTCTTGCCCCAGATGCCAGGTGCCCTCTAGGAAGGCTAAATTTGGATAAATGCAAATGGTTCCAAATAGTAGAGAGCAAACAAAAAATAAGCATGTATGTACATATATACAAACAAATACACCATAATAGATTCCCCAGCTAGCTACAAGATGGGCAAATACCCTAGGAGTACCACAGAGGGGAAGGAGGGTGGGTAATCCTGACTGCAGATGCATGCCTATCGGACATCTACATTTATGGTAGGTACAAAACTGTACTATGTCCTTCAAGGATGCATCTGCAGTCCTTACAAATGGGTAGAATACCATAGCCAAACTGGGGGAGGAGGAGAAATAAGATTATGGTGTAGTTAAGATCCCTTGCAAAACAGCAGTGGCAAAACCTGCTCGGATCTGGAGTATAAAGGTAAATTATAATGCTTGGCAAATGTATGCACGGAGCTCCAAGTAGCAGCCTCTAAAATGTCTTTGGTAGCCACTACTCGTAGAAAAGCTGTGGTAGTGGCTGTAGCCCTTGTAGAGTGAGGCCTGATGTTTTCTGGAGTTTTCTTCCCATGGTAGGCGTAACAAAATCTAATGCAATTTCCTATCCACTTAGAGATTGTCTGTTTTGAAATTGCTTTTCCTTCCATTCCTGTTGCATATGCTACCAGTAGCTGGTCAGTTTTTCTATTGCCCTTGGTCCTGTCCAGGTAGTAACGTAATTGTCTATGTACATCCAAGGTATGCAACAGTCTTTTTCCCCTGTTCTGTGGGTTGGGGAAGAATGTAGGTAGGTGGATAGCTTGGTTTAAAGATACCCTGGAGACCACCTTTGGCATAAAAGTAGGATTTGTTCTCATGGACACTCTATCTTGATGGAAGATCAGGAAGGGCTGAACTGCCATTAATGCCTGTAGCTCAGATACCCTTCTTGCTGAAGTGATTGCAAGCAGGAAAGCAGTTTTCCATGATAAGTATTGTAATTCTGCTGTTGCTGCTGGTTCGGAAGGGGGAGTGTCAACTTTTCTAGCACAAAGTTCAAGTCCCATGCTGGCAATGGTGGCTTCCTAGGTGGTTTTACATTTTTAATTCCTCTCAGAAACTGCCTGTGCAGAGGATGTGAGAAGACTGGAGGATCCAAGTTGTATTCTGCTGAAATAGCTGATGCATGAATCTTAATGGAAGAATAGGACAGGCCGTTGTGGAAGAGCTCTGCCAAGTATTCCAGGATGTTGGCTATGTTTATCAGTGACACATTTTCTCCTTTTGCAGTACTCCAAATGTGATATCCTTTCCATTTTGCTGAATAATTTTTTCTTGTTGAGGGTCTGCGAGCCTCCAAGATAATGTCTTTAACCCTTTGGGATAAACTTGGGTTATTTGGTCTTATGCAATGTTCCAGGCAGTCAGCTGCAGTGTTTTCAGGTTTGGATGCAGGGTGTTGTAGTTGTTCTGTGTTAACAGTAAGGGAACCAGTGGTAGAGGCCATATTTGTTCCAGAGACATGCTCCTCAGTAATAGGTACCAATGTTGTCTTGGCCAGTCTGGAGCTATCAGGATGATCCTTGGACGGTCTTCTTTGATCTTCAATAGCACCTTGTGCATCACAGGAAGTGGTGGGAATGCATATGCTGTCAGGTTTTTCAAACTGAAAGATAGGGAGTCCACTTTCCAAGCAAGTGGGTGGTACGTCCTTGTGCAGAATTTCTTCAGTTGGTGATTGCGTGGGGATGCAAATAAGTCTATTTCTGGTAGTCCCCATTTTCTTGTAATGGTTTTGAATATGTCCGGATGCAGCATTCATTCGTGGGCATCCGTGGTAGTTCTGCTTAGTATGTCTGCTAGTATGTTTTCTTTTCCTGGCACAAAAAATTGCTTGTAACTGAATGTTGAGGCTCAGGGCCACATTCCAGAGTTCCATTGCCATCCGGCACAGAGGGTACGAATGTGTGCCTCCCTGTTTGTTGATGTACCACATAACTGTGGTGTTGTCTGTCCTTATCAACAGTTGACCTTGTCGAAGAAATGGTCTGAATGTCTGAATTGCCAGTTTTACTGCCAGCATTTCCTTTTGATTTATGTGTAGGTGCAGCTGGTCTTGAGTCCATAAGCCTTGTATGCACTTGTCCAGCATGTGCGCCCCCCAACCGAGGTCTGAGGCGTCCGTTGTGATGGTCTGGCTTGGTTGAGTGCTGTGGAAGGGCAGTCCTTTATTGGAATTTGGGTTTCTAGGCTGTGCTTGTGCTGAGACCATAAATTCCTTAGGTACCACTGTAACTTTCTCATATGCAGTCTGGCATGTGGAACCAAAATTATGCAGGATGCCATGAAACCCAGGGCTTGCAGGACTTTTCTTGCTGTTAGCTGGTTCTGTTTTGTTAATGCCAAGAAGTAGAGAGGGAGTTGCTCCTGTTTTTCTACTGTTAGAAATGCCATTTGTTGTGATGTGTCCAGCTCTGCCCCCAAAAGGTTATCCTTTGGGATGGTATCAGCCTTGACTTTTTTATACTGACTGTGTATCCCAGGGCTTGCAGTAGATAAGTGACCCTTTTTAAGTCTTCTGCTAGTTTGTTTTTGTTGTCCGCTTGTAACAGGCAGTCGTCCAGGTAAGGGTAGATTTGAATTCCCTGAAGCCTGCAATGAGCAATTACTGATGCCAGGCATTTCGTGAACACTCTGGGCAGTAGATAAGCCAAAGGGCAATGCTGAGAATTGATAATGCTCTGATCCTGAAAGAAATCTGAGGTATCTTCTGCAATTTGGTCGTATGGGGACGTGCAGGTATGCCTCCTTGAGATCTAGAGTTACCAGCCAAGACTCCTTGCCCAACATGGGAAGAAGCTGCTGTAGGGTCAGCATTTTGAATTTTGGGACAATGAGGTATGTGTTTAAAGCAGACAGGTCGAGAATAGGTCTCCATTGGTTTTCTTTTCTTGGTACCAGGAAGAGCCTGGAGTAGAATCCTTGTCCTTGCTCCATAGAAGGTACCTTTTCTAGAGCTCTCATCCTTAGTAAGTGAGTTATTTGCTTTAGAGCTTCTGCCTTTTGATTTGGAGGTAGGTTTGGCATTCCTCTCTTCCTTGGTAGAGTATGGAAGTGAAACCTGTAACCTTGATCTATTGTCTGCAAAATCCATTTGTCTGCTGTGATATAATGCCAGTTTACTGAAAATAAGGCTAGCTTTCCGCCTAAGGGTGCTTCTAGTTGTTCCCTGGTAGGCGGTGCTAGAGCCAAGTCACTGTGATTGTCCTGTAGTCGTGGTGGTGGCTGTACCTCGCTGGTTGTTAGCCTGCCACTGACGTCCCCTGTAGGCACCTCTGGATTGACCCCTGCCTCTTGAGCGCTTATTCCTGCCTCTCTGAGCTTTGGAGGTGTCTGGAAAGGACCAATTCTTGGAGGGCCAATTCCTGCTAAACCTTGGAGATTGGACCTGTAAGAAATCTTTGACTGTCTGGACAGATTTTGCCTTCTCTTCCATCTTCTTCAGCACCTGTTGTGCAGGAGAGCCAAACAAATTGATCTTGTCCATGGGAGCATCCAGTAGCTTTGATTTAACATGATCTGGTAAGGCCTGCTCTTTTAACCATGCATGTCTTCTGATCACTGTGCCTGTCATGGCTGATCTAAAGGAAGCCTCCAGTGCATCATAGCCGCATTTTAAGGAATGGTTACTGACCTGCTGAATGTTATGTACCATTTCTTGAACAGATTTCTTGTCTAATGGTTCATCCGAGGACAGCCTTTTAGTTAACTGGTCTAACATAAATTTTTGATACTGGATCATGTGGAATTGACAGCTCAAGGCCCTAGCTGAAAGAGTAGCAGAAGTGTAAACTTTTTTACCCCATCTCTCTAAGGCCCTAGATTCCCTTTCAGAGGGGAGGGGGTTTTTGGTAGAGGTAGCTGCTACAGCCTTGGGTCCCTGGGAGATAGTTTCGGGATCTGCAAAAGGGGCCTTATACAAATGATAATGTCGTCCGAACCCTGTAGTACCTCGGGCTTAGCAGGGGCGGAGGAAGAGAATCAGGAGCAGTACAAGCATCATTAAAAGCATCATCCACAACAGTAAGTACTGGAGGAATGGCTAAAGGCCTATGCTGTGGCAAATGCAAAAAGGTTCTAAGCCTTTTCCTAGAGTCTGAAAAATCCTGGCCCTGCCATTGAAATTGTTCCCTCATAGCATGCAAGGTTTCCCCAAAAGAAAATTCCTCAGGCGGAGAGGCAGAAGGAATGGACTCTTCTGCATCAGAGTCCTCATAAGGAGAAAAGGGGGCCTCTGGAGGGTCTGAATTATCTGATTCATCAGAGGAGCCATCTGAAGAAACTGGCTCAGGGGACTCTACTCTAGTCCTCTTCTCTGGAGGTGGGTGAGAAGCCCTGTCTGGATGTGTTTGGGATCCCCGGATCAAGGAAATGAGATCCTCTGCTAGACTAAGCATTTGTGAACTAGAACTGGGCCTGTGAGAGGGGGTCTTAGCAGGCACAGTTTTGGTAGTCTTTGCTGCTTTAGCCCTGGCAAAGGCCTTAATCGACATGGATGCAAGAGGCCTAGCAGCTCCACGTGCAGGGGTAGAAATATCCAAAGGGATAGTATCTGATAAATCCTGTGAACCTGCAGGAGCAGGTGGGATTTCAGTAGCAGATTCAGCCAAGCTGGATGAGGCCTCGGTAAATGGCAAGCTTTCGGTCGAAGGAAGAACCGTGGACTCGGTTTCAGCCAAAACAGAGACACTCGCGGTTGGCTTAACCGGTTTCGGCGAAACGCGGACCGCGAAAGTGTCGGTCCTTTTCCTTGCTTTTAGAAATTTGCGTAGTCGGAGTATCCGGCGGCATAATGTAAGCAAAAGCGGAGCGAAAAACTCTTCAGCAAATTCAGACCGACGCCTAAGCGTTAGTCGGTTGAAAGAAGCACAGGCTAGACAAGCTGCTACGTCGTGGTCTGGGCCTAAGCAAGGTAAGCAGTAAGAGTGGAAATCTTTATGAGGTATTTGTTTCCCACAATTTAAACAGTTATTCACTTTTTCTGACATCGGCTGAGGCAAGAAAGAGTCCCCAACGGGGTACTTAGCTTTTAGAAGTCTTCAGTAGTAGAAGTATTCGGTAGTAGTAATCTCTGGTTCTGACCGACCGGCACTTGCGAACAGCTTCTGCTTCGGGCGCCACGCGGCAAGAAAGACTGAGGAAAATGGCGTCGGCTGATGCCTTTATACCCGAATAACTGCAGCTATGACGTCGGGTGAAGTGCGACACCAGCCAAGGCCAGACCCAGACTTTGGAATCTGGCCGACCGAAGGGCTGCCTGACGACAGGACAACCCATTTGTAAAGACTGCAGATGCATCCTTGAAGGACATCCTCCAGCAGTCTCTCTGTCCAACCAGTTCTTCGTGTCCCTGCCCAAGTAGCTGACACACACAGACTTTGAGATAAGAGTTATATGCAATGACACAGACACTCCTGGCAAAGGCTGGCACAGGTTCTCCAGCTGTGCCCCTTTTACCCAGACTATATGGTAGAAATCACTGCTACCACCCAGCTAATATTTTATCAGCTACTCAAAGGCCCTTATGAAAGGGTGTCCAATTATACTGTGCAATACTATTATCCAAATGTTAAGTGCAACTGAACATTCAAGACTTATTTGGAGTGAATTGGTACAGTATTCACTATATACATGCAACATACTCTTAAAGCTTAAATTATCGCTATACAAACAGCCACAGTTGAAAGGTTTAAAAATATTTAATAAATAAAAACACACAAGCCAATACTTACTACACAGTGCTAGTCAAGAGTTCAGAGCACACAGAGAAATACTTAAAACAAGAGTGTCCAACCCCTCAGAGCTCTTCCATGCGACCCTTAAATTGAAATTTCATTGAAATGTAACTTTTTTCCGTGTGTTTACGCCAACTTACTTTTTTCACATTTTTTTCAAGCCAGCGTCTTTCCGCTGGTATGCGCATCACATAAAACACCTCGGTCATTTTTATATTTCGCGGTAAAGCTGAAGGAAGGAGCAAGATCGTGGGAAGAGAGAGAGAGGATTTATTTTATTTCACAGTACACTGACTACACTACAACATCTCCAGCAGTAAAGTTAAGTAATTTTCTTCTTGGTTAAAGGATGCAGTTTCACTTTCTGCAATTTGAGTTTATTCATGCAATGCAGACAGCCTACAAAGATCTCAGAAATGTGCAGCATCCTAACCCTATTATCACAAATGATAAATGCTCTTTATTTAAACCACATAGTTGCTGCAATCACGCCATTCGGTTATTTAGTTTTAACTGGCTCTTTGTTGCATTCACATGTATTTAGTTTTAACTGGCTCTTGCTACATTCAGTTTATTGAGGTGTTGCTGCACTCACTTTATTATGCATTTATTTAGTTTGGTTCAACCGTTTCTGCATTCCCTGCTACATTTATTTTAACTGGCAGTCTGGCTCTTGTGGTGCATTCAGTTGAACGTACGTGTGTGCGTGTGTGTGTGTGTGTGTGTGTGAAAACAACTGTACTACTACTGCATTCTCATTTATTAACTGGCTGTCTGGCTATGGTGCATTCAGTTTAATGTAACTATGTGTGTGTAAGCAACTGTTAACAAATATAACCATTGCTGCATTCACATTTACTAACTGGCTCTGGTGCAAGTTTGTTCCGTGCAAAGCTTTGCTCTTTCAACCATACTCCATGGCAGTTCAGTGTCTCAGTTTTAATTGCTGCTCTGATGCATGTTCGTTTCATGCAAAGCTCTGTTCTTTCAACCATTTGTATCCACTCCAGCAGTTCAGCTGCTGTATTTATGTTAACTGGCAATTGCATTCATTTATTAACTAGCTCTGGTGCAAGTTCATTCCGTGAACTGTTGTATCCACAGCAGTTCACCATTTTAGTTTTAAGCAGCTTTGCATACATTCAGTGTTTTATTCATTCTAATTGCATCATGTGTGCGCTTACTCATTCATCCTAATTGTGTGTTTTATTCATTCATCCTAGCAGTTCAACCATTTTAGTTTTAAGCTGCTTTGCATAGTGTGCGTTTATTCATTCATCCTAATTTTGTGTGTGTTTCATTCATTCATCCTAGCAGTTCAACTGTTTTAGTTTTAAGCGGCTTTGCACAGTGTGTGTGTGTGTGTGTGTGTGTGTGTGTGTGTGTAATGCCCCAGGTAGGTATACCTGGCAAGTAAGGTTACTCAGGCTCAAACCCTGTATCTTGGGTACAATAGGCAAGAGCCTGGGTTCTCTACCCATACCACCACTTCTGATTGAAGGAGTTATAGCTCTCAACTGTACAAATTTTCACAGAATGTCTGAAATTTTTGGCTCATACTTTCAGTCTGTTCCTCTTAAAATTTGGATGGTGCAGTGAGTGTTGTTGCCTCACAGCAAGAGGTTCTCTGGTTTGATTCTCGGCTGAAGTGACTTGTGTGTGGAGTCAGCATCTCCTCCTGTATTTATGCAAGTTTCCTCTGGGTGCTCCAGTTTCCTCCCACAATACAAAGACATAAGTCTGGACTTGGCATTTTCGAGTAAACAAATTTTAAATAAAAATCAAATGAAATATATGGTTTTCTGGCAAAGGTGAGAATTGAATTCACTAATAATGACAGCCATTTATATTTCAGTCTTCTATCTTTCAGGAAACACATGGTAACACAATATTTTATTCTAGCCACTTTCTATGATTATACAAGCAATGTTTAAATGTGTCTCGGTTTTGGGCCTTTGTCCCCCTCAATAAACTTTGTTTATTTCTTGTGCTGCACAGTTCTTCAGGAAAGAGAAGTTTAGTGCTGCTTAAGCAAAGTCTACTTGCATTGTTAGTAGCACCATAGGTAGTATTGCTCGCTTTGCTGCAGAAGGCTGTGGGTTCTACTCCCACAGTATTGTAGATAGATTGCTGATACTGTACTGTGCTGTACTTTTAAAGGGGTGGATGCTGCAGTCCTGAGAATGTCCTCCTTTGGCGGAGATACCTAGTAACTTGCCATCCATTCCTATTGAAATATTACTAGCTTATCAGTTTTTAATGTAACATAGGCAATTTATTCTTCAAGGGCAACAGGCACTTCACTTGTAAATTACTAAATATAAATTGTTTGCTAGCAGCAAGCAACCTCTTCATTAGTTACAGATCTCTTTAATGTGGAATTATTTATGACTTTTACTTCTGCAGAGATTGTGCATATTTAATGATATTGGTGGATTGTGAAAGTTTGAGTAGATTTTATGATGGAAATGTTCTGAACTGGGCAGTTTTGTCGTCACTGGTTCATGCATTTTGTTTTATCGCTTACTTGAAAAATGTTCAAAACAATAAATTTAAAACTTGTTCTAACAAATGTTCTGTATTACATAACAAATATAATTTAATACAGTCAGGAAGGAGCATCAAAGAACATGCATGTTTCGTGGGCAAGGGGCCTATGATTTGAAAAACAGCCCAAAGGTAATCTTTATCTGCCACTGGCCAGATGCATTTTTTTGGATGTGGGTTTCAATGCTGTTTCAATGAATGTGAGTTTCAAGGGCAGGGCAGAGAAGTTTTATTGCCAAGTCTTCATTGTGAGGCTATATTGCTTTGTTTAGTCATGGATGTCTAGTAATGTTTGTGATATAAAATGTAAAATAAAATCCAAATCATTGCAGAAGTAAAGGAGTATGCACATTAGTGTTTATGGTAAATGGGGCGAAATAGACAAATAATTTATTCATTGTTCAAATTCACCTACAATACAGCCAGTGGGTCGACTTTGTATTAGTCTGCATATACCTGTGATCTGTTGCTCTTCAGTTTACGACGCGTCGTTAGAGACTTTTTTTTTTTTTGCTCTTCAGTTTATGTGAGAGACCTTTTTTTTTTTTTTTTTTTGGTCCTCACTTGCCGTTTGCCCCCAGACCATGTCTGTTGACTCAATGCGGCCCTTGCAACTGAAAAGGTTGGACACCCCTGACTTAAAATAATACAGTGGAAAAGTTCTGACATCACAAAAAAAAAAAAAACTAGTCTAATCTTCCTAATTCCTAGCTATATCTAAGAGAAAACACAGTTCTAAAATCCTACTTACATATAGACATAAGCAGAATGGTGAGGTGGATGTTCTCAAGACAAATGCTCTCATTCTTTCTGTCCTTAAATTGATAACAGTACACCACTGATTCATTTCAGATTACATTATTTCTTTCTGGTTCACAGGCTGACAGATTCTCAGAGGTTAATAGCCCTTTTAATCTTGCAGCTGGTCAGGAACCAGAGCAATAAAAGAAATTATACATGCAAATTCTAGCCATGTACTCTGACCTGAAAACAACAGGCAGAATGTCTTTAACTAGACATTTCAGATCCGAATTTTGACATCAAAGAATTGACTTATCAGCTTTGTTACAGCAGAGTGCACTGTTGTTACATTTTTGCAGTTCCACATTTAACACCATTTTTTCCCATTTAGGAGAACAAGCCTGTAGCTTTTATATTAATATTTACAAATGACAGAATTATCTACACAATTCTATCTGGCTAGACTGGCAGCCTTCACCTATTCTTCACATATGGAATGAATAGACTTTTCTTAACTACATACACATTAGACAGTAGAGATAAAACCAAGTGTAATAACAAAAATTGGAAACTGTTTTTATCAGAAGCTGAAGTGATAGGAAAATTAGGCACATGTCCTTATATTGTTTATAGAACAGATAAGGTATTTAAAAAGTATCTCGAAAGTAATAAGACTCCAACATCAGTGGTAAAAGAGGAACAACTAAATGCGGAAGTTGTTCACAATGCCCTTATATTATGCAGGGTGACACCTTTTGCATTGGAAACACTGAATATAAAATGCAAGGACATTATTCATGTTATACAAAACTTAGTTATGTACTCACCATAACTTCAGATGTTTGGGATCCATCTCGCCTACATTCTGACTGATGGGCTCGGAGCCGATCCCTCGGCTCCGACTCAGCACGCTTATGCTATAGAGCGAGGCCTCTAATTGGCTGAGCTATCTTTATCCCAGGATGCACCACCACTAATCCCCCAGATCTTGTTTGTCCACATTCATGCACAGCTTGATTATATAACATTGTTAGATGTTTCAAGATGAAACAACAGGATTCGGACCTTCTGATATCCTCTGATCTCCAAGGAAGGGGGAAGGGGGAAGGAGGGTGGGTTATTAGGAATGTAGGCGAGATGGATCCCAAACATCTGAAGTTATGGTGAGTACATAACTAAAATATGTTATGTGATCCTATCTCGCCTACATTCTGACTGATGGGACAGCGTCCCTAGCACCTAAATCCCGGGTGGCTCATTGGAAAACACTCCTGAGCACTGTGGAACCAAATGAAGCTCGTCCTCTAGATGCCACATCTAATTTGTAGTGAGAAATGAAGGTATGCAGGGAAGACCATGTAGCCGCAGCACAAATGTCACTAATAGCAAGCTTAGAATGAAATGCTACCGTTGTAGCCATAGCCCTTGTAGAATGAGCCTTGACAGAGGTGGAAAGCTCCTTGTTAGAATAAACATAAGCTTGAGTAATACAGTCCCTGATCCATTTGGCAATAGTGACCTTTGTGACCGCATTGCCCAATTTGTTTTCTGCAAAGGACACAAACAACTGATCTGTCTTCCTTGATTGTTTGGTCCTATCCAAATAAAAACGTAACTGCCTGTGGACATCTAGTGTGTGGAAAATAAATTCCGCTTTATTTGAGTATTTTGGGAAAAAAACTGGGAGCTCTAATGACTGTTGCAAGCATAAAGTAGAACAGACTTTAGGAACAAAAGAAGGATTTGGTCTGAGGGAAACCCTGTCTGTATGAAAAACCAAGAACGGAGGTTTCACTGACAAAGCTTGAAGTTCTGAAACCCTTCTGGCTGAAGTAATTGCCACTAGAAAAGCTGTCTTCCATGATAGGAACTTTAAATCACAGGTAGCTGCCGGTTCAAAGGGGGAAGAAGTCAAGGCGCGTAATACTATATCGAGATCCCATGGAGGTGCAGGATGAGAAACTGGAGGTCTTAATAGAGCAGCACCTTTCAAGAAGGTCTTACACAACCTGTTGCTCATTAAGGGTGGGTCTATGGATTCATGAAAATTAGAAATCGCTGCCAATTGTACTTTGATGGCAGAAACAGAGCAGCCTTGGTTGAAAAGAGAGGTTAGGAACTTGAGTACTTCTGCTACAGGGGTTGAAATGGGGTCCAGGCCCCGGAGTTGAGCCCATATAGCAAATCTTTTCCATTTGCTAGAATAAAGTTTCTTCGTAGCAGACTTGTGGGCTGAAGACAATATGTGCACTACATCTGGGTCTAGTGCATGTCTCCTGACTATGGTTGGAAGAGGAGGAGCCAGGCCGTCAATCTTAATGTGTGTAGGGACTGGTGTAGTAGTCCCGACTGATGAATCAATAGGTCTGGGACCTGGTCCAGGAACCATGGACCTTCCAGAGCATGTTTCCGAAGATAGGGAAACCAGACTTGACAAGGCCAGTAAGGAGCAATTAAGATCATCTTGCTCCCTAAGAGAGAAGCCTTCTGAATTACCTTGGGTAGGAGAGGAACTGGAGGGAAGGCATAAAGCAGGCCGGTGGGCCAAGGATGGACTAACGCGTCCATAGGGCTCTTCCCCGGAGCCGGGGTTAGGGAGAAAAAATCTTTGCACTTCGCATTCAGAGGAGTCGCGAAGAGGTCGCAACACGGAACTCCCCATTCGCTGAAAATCTGTCTTGTAACAGTCATGTTCAGAGACCATTCGTGAGGAGAGAGGATGGTTCTGCTCAACCTGTCGGCTATGACATTGGATTTGCCCGGTATGTCAGTAGCCACTAGGAAGCGTTTGGTTGAGATTGCCCATTCCCAGACCCTCATCGCTTCTCTGCAAAGAGGATAGGATCTGGTCCCTCCCTGCTTGTTCAGGTACCAGACAACTGACATGTTGTCCGAGTGAACAGCAATTACGCCCTGAGGGAGGTAACAGTGAAGGGCTTGAAGGGACAGGAGTACTGCTCTCATTTCTAGGATGTTGATGTGGAGAGGTCTCTTCCGGATGCCATTTGCCCTGGACTGACCTGCCCAGGGAATGCCCCCCCCACCCCGTCTGGGAGGCGTCCGTGGTCAAAGTTGCCGGAGGAGGAAGAACAAAGGGTCGTCCCTGATCCAAATTGGAAGACACTAGCCACCAGCGAAGGTCCCATCTGCAAGATTCTGTGATCCATATTAGATGATTGAGAGGGAGTTCCTGAAAGGACCACTGAGTTGAAAGAAGCCACTGGAGGATTCTCATGTGTAACCTTGCCAAGGGAACTAGCAGAACTGTGGCAGACATCGATCCCAATAGTTGCATGACCATTCTGGCTGGGGCTTTGGACCTGGGGAGTAAGGCTCGAACCTGATTTTGTATGATCTTAATTCTGTCTGCAGGTAGATAGACCCGCATCTGGTTTGAATCTATCTCTGCCCCTATGAATCTTATTCTCTGAGATGGCCGTAACACAGACTTTGGCCAATTGAAGGTGATTCCGAGGGAATTGCCCAGTGATGTTGTGGCTTGCAGGCTCCGTAGAAGTAGATGCTTGGAGGTGGCAGTTAGAAGCCAGTCGTCTAGGTACGGAAACACCTGGAATCCTAGACTCCTCAAGTGAGCAGTCACTACTGCCAAGCATTTGGTGAACACCCTGGGGCTGTGGTGAGACCAAAGGGCAGCGCACGGAACTGAAAATGACTGCTTCCTAGGCTGAAGCGCAAGTGTCTCCTGGACGTTTGATGTATTTTGATATGGTAATACGCGTCCTTGAGGTCTATGGAGCACATCCAAACACCTTTCTCCAACAACGGGAGAATGGTTTGTAAAGTGACCATTTGGAACTTGGACTTCTTGACTGAACGGTTTAGGTTGCTTAGGTCCAAAATGGGCCTCAAGTCCCCGGTCTTTTTTGGCACTAAAAAGAATCTTGAGTAAGTCCCTAATCCGATCTGGTCTGTGGGGACCGGTGGATGGCTCCTTTTTGCAGCAGTTTTGAAATTTCTATGGCTGCGGTATCCCGTTGACTGGGTGGCGGGTCCAGGATTCTTTTGGACTGAGGGGGGGGGGGACAACAGAATGGGATGGAGTAACCTCCGGCGATAATTCGAAGCACCCATCGGACCTGAGTGATCCCTTCCCAGGCCTTTAGGTGCTTCGGGACGACTCCCGACTGGGTCCAGAGCAGCACAGTCGGGCAATCCCTCAGGGACTATGAAAGGTTGAAGAGCCACGAAAGGACTCGCGGTCTCCAGTGTTGCGGGGGCCTCTGCCACCTCTGGGACGGCGTCTTCCCGATGAATTTCCCCTCCTCTGCCTCTGGAGGGGAACCTTCCTACTGAGAGGGGTAAGACTTCTGCTATCTCCGAACCACATCTTCCCTCCTCTTTAGCCTTGGGATAAGGCCGAAGGGAGTGGAAAATCGTGCCCCTCGGCAGTCAGAGTCTTACCCTCCTGTTCACAGCGGTAAGTGTGTCTTTCACCTTGGGCCCAAACAGGAGGACCCATCAAAGGGGCGGCAATGAAGACTTGAAGGCCTCCGAAATGACACAGGCGGAGCCAGGCTTGTCTCCGTGAGAGCAATGCCTGTACGCCGCTCTACTCTCCTTCGGCCGCATCTGAGATGAGCCTCATGGACGAAGTTGAAATGGATGACATTGTAGCCAGCTGAGATCCAACCGTCTGGGCCAGCTCCTCAGGCACGTTACCTAAGAGGGTATCGGACAGCTCCTTAATCAGATCCCTCTGGAATCTCGTAAAGTGCGTTAGGTAGTTCAGAGACCTCAAAGTAAAGGCCGCTGAACTTAGGGTGCGCTTGCCGTACCGATCCATGCTCCTAGACTCCTTATTAGGAGGATGGATGGACGGACGTAGAAGCCTCTGCTACATCCTGCTGTGTAGCAGATGCCACCACCATAGCATCCACAGCCACACCTTTCGTGAGGAACTCTCTATCTGGGGGTGCTGAAAGAAATTTGTTTGGACGAGCGGGCACCGGTTCCACAGAGTCCGGGTGTTCCCACGCCCTTCGACAGATCAAATCCAAGAGCTCGTCGAAGGGCGGAGACACCCAGGAGGCGGAGGGCTGAGCCCCGAAGGCCTTCAGGAACACCGACTCATCAGCACAGGGAGGTTTGGACTGCCAGCCGCCTCATTGTTTTAGGGCTTCTAGGATGTCTGCAAAGGAGACATCATCCAAGGACGACTTGGGGGACCCCTCTGCATCATCGAGATCGGTGTCAGATGTCAAAGACTCGTCAGGGGAGTCAACGTGCTTCCTCTTGCACGTTTTCTTCCTAGGAGGTTCTTCTGAAGAGGCTTCAGAAGGACCTCCAGGAGGGGGAGAAACCCCAGCGGGGGTAACCTGAGGCCCAGGGGCTCCGCTGTCTGCTGACAGGGGAACTGCCAACGACCCAGTCTCCAAATGTAGGGAAGGAGCTGGGGAAACTGTGGAGGTAGCCAAAAAAGATTTGGCTAGAGCACTCCTCATAGCCCTGAAGGCGGGACCACCAGAATCCTGGGAAGGTCCCCCCTCCGTGGCCACGACAGTGGACGGTACTCCCACCGCCGACGCACCAGGAGGGAGACTTGGGACCGAAGGTATCAATCCCGAAGCCTCCCCCCCAGGGCCGAAGGAAGAAGTCCATGCACTGAACTCCGACCCAGGAGCCGGAGTCGGAGCAAGGGTCGGGCCTGACCCTAACACCTCCACTGGTTCCACCAACACCTGCTCCAACGGTGCCGAAGCTGTTGGAGGAGGAAGTACTGTAAGGGAGTAGACCATCGGCTCCGAAGCCAAATGGGCTGGAGCCGAAACCATCTTTTGGAACACCGGAGACTGGAAAAGTCGAAGGAGTACCCTGTCGATGTCCGAATCAGACATCCTGGAAGATCTCGAGGATACCGATAGGGCCCGAACCGATTTCTCCATCGGCTCCGAAAGGACTCCACAATTATCGGCTCCGAGGAAACTCTCAAGGAAATTTCCCTCGGCGCCGATAAGGACTTCGGCTCCGAGGGGGAAGTGTCTGAGCCGATAACCCTTATCGGCTCCAATATCAGTGGAGCCGATGAGGGTGACCCGCCTCTCGATGCTCCAGACCTCGGCTCCGAAACCAGAGGGGTCGAGGTAGGAGGCATCGAGGCAGACCGTTCCGACCTCGGCTCCGAAGTCCGTGGAGCCGATGGAGAAGTCTGCTTACCTTTTTTAGCCGTCGGTTCCGAGTGACTGGTCGGAGCCGGCGCTTTCCTCTTCTTAGAAGGAGACGGAGAGGAAGATAAAGCCTCCTCGAAAGAAGGCTTGATTAATCCTTTAAGGATTAATTTGTTTTTCCTCTCCTGGAGGACTCGGGAGAAAAACGCATGGCATACACTGCACGATTCCTGGAGATGTTTGGCGCCAAGACAATAGACGCATGAGGAGTGGTCGTCCGTTATGGACATTTTAAACCCACACCTCGTGCATTTTAAACCCGGAGGGTTTATGTTCCTTAGACATAGTTGTGCAGAAAAAACAGAACACAACAGTAAACTTTAAACAGTTTTAGGACACAGGTACAAATAAGTATGCCCGTACTCAGAATATTATAAACTGAAAAAAACTTTTTTTTTTTGTTTTTACACACACAGAAAAGAAAAGGGAAGAAAACAAGGAGGGTCAAGACCCTCTAACTCAAACGGGTACTTGACCCACACACAACCACTAAAGTAGTTAGTACAGGGGAAGGCCCCTCTAACTGAAACAGAACCTTCTCTGACAGGAAAAATAAAGCAAAATTCAATAAATCAACAAGACACACACTCGTACACAAAAAATTAGCCGTTAAAACAGCTTTTGGGTTGAAAAGAGAGAACTACTGACAGGAAAAGAGACTATTAATATAGTACTTAGCCCAGCCAATGTTGAGACCACGTCCAAGCTCTGTAAGCGGCAAACGAGATCTGGGGGATTAGTGGTGGTGCATCCTGGGATAAAGACAGCTCAGCCAATTAGAGGCCTCACTCTATAGCATAAGCGTGCCGAGTCGGAGCCGAGGGATCGGCTCTGAGCCCATCAGTCAGAATGTAGGCGAGATAGGATCACATAACATCAAGTGGTTTATATGGCAAAATGTAAGTTCTGTCTAGCCTTTTATATAGAGAAAATATCCAGGAGATTTAAAGACAGGATTTACGAAAATTTAGCTGAAATACGAAATAAGAAGATTACCAACACTCTGTATAGACCCCTTGTTTCATTACAATAATCATACCTTCTGTTTTTTCATTATTGAGCAAGTACAGAATGATACTCAGGGTAGGATAATTAAAGACTATTTAGATGTAGCCGAAATGAAATGGCAACTTAAATGCTGTGTGTTCACCAGGATTAAATGAAGAATGTACTACAAACCCAGTTTTAAAATTCAAGTATAACAATGTTTTTTAATTGATAGTATGTTAAAACTTGTATTAGGTTCTTAATGGCCGTTCAGTCAGATGACTTTTAAATTTTGTATTTAATGAGCTTAATATGTGGGGAAATTAGTTCTGATGAAGTTCCACTGAAATCAGGAATGAAAGTGCTTAATACTATTTAATAAAGATTTTGTTGTCTGGGAAATGGCTTGATGGTGGCCAACACACGGTTCAGCAAGACAGATGGCCACAAGACTGCATACAAGAGTGACCAACATGCAACTCAAGTATACTTCCTTACACTAAGAAAAGAGCACTGGGGTAGAATCAGTGAGTGCAAAGTCATCCCCAGTGGAAAAGTCAGCCACCAGCATAAACCACTGGTTGCCCCAATCAGTTGCAAGCAGTGGTCACAGAAGGCTCTAAGGTCAGTGACTAGGCTAAATACCTGGAAGTTGACAGATAAAAAGCACAATGCTTCAAGGAACTCTGGGATCTAGTACCTCAAGGAGGAGGAGGAGGAATAAGTGGAGCTGAAGAAGAATGGCACTGTCTCAAAACAGCATGTGTGGAGACTACAGAAGAGATACGCAGCCAAGCCAGATATGGAAATAAGGTACATAAAGAAAACTGGTGGTGGAATGCAGATATCCAGGAAGTCATCAAAAGAAAGAGTACAAGAAAAAGTGGGAGATAGAAAAAACAGCCTAGGTTAGGAAAGAATACTGGTTGGCTAACAAAAAGGCTAACAGTTAACAGAGGTACTCTACCAGCTTCTGGAAAGTGACTCAGTACATGGCACAAAAGAAAGAAACTATCAGGTTACAAGTCAAAGACAGAAAGATAAAGACAGACACCCTTCATTAAGGAATGCCAGCAATAGCCTGCTCACCCGTCCACATGACATCAAAGGCAGATGGCAGGAGTACTTTTAGCAGCTTCTGAATGAAGAAAACCCCAGAGAAGATGAAATGCCACAGACAGAACATACGATGAAAGAAGAGGAGGAGCCCACCCTAGATAAAGTTAAAACAGCACTAAGGAAAGTGCAGTCAGGGGAAAGCAGACTGTGGCATTACAGGCAGACTCTTGAGCAAGAACTTCAGCAAAGGATAGGGGAATGGACCGCAGAACTGAAGGCACACAGTATGAAACGGAGTACAGATAAAGTTGTAATGGCAGCAAATAGAGAAATCAGAAGGTGAAAACTGAGACAGAAGGGGAAAACAGTGGAACAGTTTAACAGCTCCAAGTATCTGGAAGGGTGGCTGAAGAGAAGGGAGGTCTGAATGAGAAGGTCAAATCTAAAATCAGAGGAGCTGCAGCCAACTGGCACAGTGTCAGGGAATGCCAAAGAAGCTGAAAGGTAAGGTGTACAAAACAGCAGTTGAGAAAGCTAGAGGTAATGGAGATAAAGTGCCTGAGATGGGTGGTAGAATGCACACTGTGGGACAGATGCATAAATGAGGACATTAGATCAGAAGCCAAAGTAGCTCAAATTGCAGTGAATGTCAAAAAGAACAGTTTACAGTAGTTTGTGCAAATGTGCAGAAAAAGAGAAGACAGTCTGGTAAAGATGACATGTGACAGACAGGAAGGCAAGAGAAAATTAGAAGTTATGTACCTACCATAACGTTCCATGTTAGTTGTCTTCTCTCGCCTTCTTTCTTGCTGGATGGTTTCGGAGCCGATCCTCGGCTCCGACTCGGCACTTGCTAAGCTCGAGAGTCACTTTTATCAGCTCGAGGCAGCCCCATATCCCATGATGCAAGGCGGTAATTACCCAGATCTCGTTTGGTATCTAGAGGAAAAACTGCCTATAAAAACTTTCCACTAAGGAAAGAGAAACACTAACCTAAAAAGGCTGTAATGGAAACCAGGTAATCAAGGACAAGAACTATCTGGTGTCCAAGGAAGAAGAATCTTCCAGAGAAAAGGGGAGATCAAGGTCTGTTCAGGCTAGGGGGACAGGAGGGAGGGACGCAAGAAAGAAGGCGAGAGAAGACAACTAACATGGAACGTTATGGTATGTACATAACTTCTAAATGTTAAGTTGACAATCTCGCCTTCATTCTTGCTGGATGGGACCGCGTCCCTAGCACCTCTATCCTGGGTGGTTCAATGGAACAGACTCTTGAGAACAGTGGAACCAAAGCTTGCCCTGTCCCTGGAGGCCAAATCCAATTTGTAATGAGAAACGAAGGTATGAGGAGTGGCCCAAGTGGCTGCTGCACAAATAGTATCTAAGGGTAGTCTAGCCTGAAAGGCTGTAGAAGTGGCTAGACCTCTTGTGGAATGAGCTTTAGGTTTTGAGTTCAGCTGTTTGCCCCTAAGCTGATAAATGTCAGAAATGGTGGAAGATAGCCATCTAGATAAGGTCACTTTAGAAACAGGGAGACCTTTTCTATTTTCAGCATAAGACAGGAAGAGCTGATTGGACTTCCCAAATTGCTTTGTTCTGTCCAAGTAATATCTAAGTTGGCGATGAACATCTAGGTAATGCAATTTTTGTTCCGCCCTGTTAGAATAATTTGGAAAAAATACAGGGAGATCAATGGATTGGTTTAAATTTGTCTTAGAAGCAACCTTGGGCAAAAAGGATGGGTTGGTTCTCAAGGATACTCTGTCTTTGTGGAAGACCAAATAAGGGGGACGAACATAGAGGGCATGAAGTTCAGACACTCTTCTAGCAGAGGTAATAGCGACTAGAAAAAGTGTCTTCCAAGAAAGAAACTTTAATGAACATGAAGCAGCCGGTTCGAAAGGGGGAAGTATCAAGGATGTCAGCACTAACCCACTGTGGTGGAGGATCTCTAACAGGGGGTTTAAGAAGGAACACTCCTTTGAGAAATGCTTTACAAAGTTTGTGGGACATAATGTTGTGGTCTGCAAAGCCGACATGGAAGTTCGAGATTGCAGCCAACTGAACTTTGACTGTGGAAGACGAAGAACCCGAGTGAAAAATTTCCACAAGGAAATCCAAGACCGACTGAATAGGGGCAGTAAAGGGGTCTATGTTCTTAGATATTGCCCAAAAAGAGAAGCGTTTCCACTTGCTAGAATAAATCCTCCTGGCAGAGGACTTAAGAGAAGCTACTATGATATCTCTAATGGGGTTAGAGATCATAGGAAGCCTGGCTAAGGAAGGAAGTGGAGCAACCAAGCTGTGAGGTTGAGGGAAGGAACGGACCGGTGCAGTTGACCCGACCGGTGGGTCAGATCATCTGGAACTGGGTCCAGATGCCAAGGCCGCACCAAAAGATGGCGATGAAGGAACGGGAACCAAATTTGTCGAGGCCAGTAAGGGGCAATGAGAATCATTTTGGCTCTCAAGACGGTAGCTTTCTGGAGTACTTGTGGTATCAAAGAAAAGGGAGGAAAGGCATAAAGAAGTCCCCGGAGCAAATCTTGGGTAAGAGCGTCTCTGGGGGGATGGCCCGGAAGTGGGAAGAGAGAGAAGAAGTATGGGCATTTGCTGTTTTGGGGTGTAGCAAAAAGATCGCAGCATGGGCGGCCCCACTTCTGAAAAATCTCCTCCACAATGGATTGCTTGAGAGACTACTCGTGAGGCATGAGAATAGCTCTGCTCAATCTGTCCGCTATTATGTTGGTTTTCCCAGGGATATGCGTTGCTACCAGAAACCGATGAGAGGAGATCGCCCATTGCCAAAGTCTGAGAGCTTCTCGATACAAGGGATAGGACTTGGTTCCGCCCTGCTTGTTGATGTACCACACGACGGACATGTTGTCCGTGTGAACTGCAATAGTCCCTAAAGGGAGAAAGTCGTTGAGGGCTTGCAACGTTAAAAGCACTGCTCTCATCTCTAGGACATTTATGTGCAGGTGGTATTGAACGGTTGCCACGTGCCATGAACCATCCTGCCCTGATAATGCCCCCCACCCGATCAGGGAGGCATCCGAAGTGACCGTGGCTACCGGGGCTGGGGGAACAAATGGTCTGCCCTGATGAACTAGAGGAGAGGAAATCCACCAGGATAGATGGTTCTTTCAGGTTTGTGTCACCAGAATCTTGTGACGCATGGGAAGCTGCTGGAAGGACCATTGGGTGAACAACATCCATTGTAGGAGACGCATGTAAAAGCGGGCCAGAGGAAGAAGTGTTATGGCAGCTGCCATGAGGCCCAACACTTTCAGGACCAACCTGGCTTTTGCCCTTTTGCTGGATAGGATGATCCGAACGTGGTTTTGGATATCTAGGATTCTCTGACTTGTTAGGTTTGCTGACATCCGAGTAGTGTCTAGATTTGCACCTATAACGGTAATAGATTGGCAGGGCGACAAGGAAGACTTTTCGGGTTGACTGAAATTCCTAAGTGACCGCAGAGACGTAGAGTGTAATCTCTGGCTTGGAGAAGTTGATGCCTGGTGGTGGCTGAGAGGAGCCAGTCGTCGAGATACGGAAACACCTGGAATCCTTGACGTCTCAGGTGAGCCGTGACCACTGCCATGCATTTGGTGAACACTCTGGGGCTGTAGTGAGGCCAAAGGGCAGGGCTCTGAATTGAAAATGACTGGTCCCCAGCCGAAAGCGGAGAAAACTTCTGGAGCGTCTGTGAATCTTTATATGATAGTACGCATCCTGAAGGTCTATGGAGCACATCCAGTTGTCTTTGCCCAGAAAGGGCAAAATCGATTGAAGTGTGACCATCCGAAATCTTGTCTTTTTGACAGACTTGTTGAGCCTGCTGAGGTCTAATATTGGTCTCCAGTCTCCCGTCTTTTTGGGGACCAAAAAGAACCTTGAGTAGATTCCGGACTCTAAATGATCTTTTGGTACTGGCTGGATGGCCCTTTTCTTTAGAAGCTTTGACACCTCTAATTTTGCAATTTCCCTTAGACCGGGTGGTACGTCTGGAAGGGAACCTCTTTGAGGGAAGGGGCTTTCCTCGAAAGGAATCTTGTAACCCTCGGATATGATCGACTGTACCCATTTGTCTTGAGAGAGGGAAAGCCAGGCTTCTGGGTACAGCGACAATCTTCCCCCGACTGCCTCCAAGGGTGGGCAGTCGGGCAACACCTCAGGGATGCTGGAAGGGCTTGTCAGAGAGGCTCTCTGGAGCCCTGGTTCTGCGGACCCCCTCTGCCCCTAGGGTGGCGTCTGTCATTATTATTACCCCCTCTGCCTCTGGGGGTAAACTGACCACGTGCGTCAGGCATGACTCCTTGTGATTTCCGGAACCACATTTTCCCTCCCTTCTGACCTTTGGGGTAAGGTCTAGAAGGAGTGGAGAAACGGACTCCTACGGCAGAAAGAGTCTTGCCGTCCTGCTCGCACCTGGTTAAAGTGTCCTTCACCTGAGGGCCAAACAACGTTGTCCCATCAAAGGGAGAGTTTGTGAAGGACGCCTTAAAGGGGTCTGCAAAATTACAGAGCCGCATCCAGGACTGACGTCTGAGGGACAATCCTGTGCCTGCAGCTCTACTCGCCCCATCGGCTGCATAAGAAATGAGCCGCATGGAGGAGTTGGTTATGGAATTTAGGATTCCCAGCTGAGAGGCGATCTTTTCTTGAGCCCCTGCTGCTGACGGATCCTGTACTACTTCACCTAGCTCTTTGAGGATGTCACTCTGAAGTCTGGTGAAGTGACACAAATAATTCAGCGAACGCATAGCAAAGGTCGCTGAAGAGAACATCCACTTGCCATACCTGTCCATGGTCCTAGACTCTTTGTTAGGAGGATGGACTGGCACGGAAGGATCTGCAAGTTCCTTCTTGGTGGCAGCCGCCACCACCATGGCATCAACCGGGACACCCTTAGTAAGAAACTGCTTTTCAGGGGGGGCCGTGATAAACTTTGAAGGTCTCCTGGGGACTGGTTCCACCGAATCAGGAGATGCCCACGCCTTTCGAGCTATGACTTCCATAAGGGGGTCGAAAGGCGGAGACACCCAGGAGGTGGAGGGTCGAGATCCAAAAGCCTCCAGGTATACAGATTCATCCTCGGAGGGATTAATGGAGGGCCAGTTCCCCCTTTGTTTGAGGAGTTCAAGGATGTCTGAAAAGGAGACATCCTCAGAGGGAGATCTTGGGGACCCCTCCGACTCATCTAAATCGGTATCTGATGTTGTAGACTCAGGGGAGTCTAAATGCTTCCACTTGCAGGTCCTCTTACGCGGGGGTTCACCTGAAGGATCAGGAGAAACCTCGGAAGAGGAAGTCCTTCCCAATGGGGAAACCTGGGGCGATGGATCTCTGGGTCCGGGAGCAAGAGAGCGGGAAGAGGCATCTACAGGCACCATAGAGGGAGGAGCTAAAGGAACCGACTGCTGGCTAAGCTCTGGGGCTAGCACACTCCTCTCATCACCTCGAATGCTCCCCTTCCAGGGAGGGCCGAGAGATCCCGCTCCGAAGAAACAGGGATCCCTGGTCCCACCGAAAGGGAAGGCTCCGAAGCAAATGTCGGGGCCGAGCTCACCAAGGCCGAAGCTCCGAGAGGGAGAACGGGGTCGGACAAGGGTCCGATGCCACTCACCCCCTCGGAACCGACCAGGGAAGCCCGACGCCCGGATCCCTCCAAGGAAGGTCTCAAGGAGGAGATAGGAGTAGAGGACGACGGAGCCGAAAGGTGTGGTATCGGCTCCGAAGCAGCAACAGTCACGGTACCAATAAACTCCGGCTCCGAACTCTGTAGGAAAGTCGAAGGAGGAATCTCAGGGGGGTGTAGAATAGCTGACGTCTGATGAGACGGGCTATGGAGCATCTGGGCTAGTGCCTGTGATTTTATTAGCCTACTCACCACTCTCTCTCCAAGTCATGGTCTGAGAGCCTGGACGACCTCGATGATCGGCTCTGATGGCTCCGCTCCGAAAGCAAGGGAGAGGCTGGAGCCGAGTGTATAGACTCCAAAGAAGGAAATCTAGACCTCTTCTTGGACGGAGCCATCGGAGCCGAAGAACATTCGGCTCCAGGCGGAGCAGACAACTTGTCGGCTCTGAGAGGAGACAAAGATATCTCGGCTCCAGCCGGAGCCAAGACATGCTTTGACGCTAGGGTGTCGGCTCCAGACAGAGCCGACACAGGTGCCGAAGCCAGGGTATCGGCGCCGACCGGCGTCGGTACAGAAGCTTCCAACAAGGAAGGATCGGCTCCGGACGGAGCCGATGTCGACTCCGGCGGAGTCGGAACCAAGACCACAGACTTGGACACCGAAGCCTGGGTCTTGGAAGGTTTGGAGGGCTTCCCGGAGCCGACCTTAGCCGGGGAGCTCTCTGGTTTAAGAAGACCCCTGAGGATCAACTTACTTCTACGTTCCTGCAGGACTCTCTGGCTGAAAGAATGACATATAGCACAGGAGTCCTGCAGGTGTAGGGGTCCCAGGCAATAAATACAAGAAGTGTGACAGTCTGTCAGAGACATCTTCTGACAGCACGAGTCACACTTCTTGAAACCTGAGACCCTAGTATCTTTGGACATGTCTCAGTCCTAAAACACTCACACACACCAATCAGTCCAAACAAAGACACTAACAACTAAAAATTATTAATAACTAATAAATTAGTTATTACTATAACAGTGACACAACACACACACACACCTGAGGGAAATCCTGACAGGAACTGTGAGGGTGGGAAAGGCCTAAGGCCCGAAAAGTACAGTTTTGTACCTACCATAAATGTAGATGTTCGAAGATCCACATTGCTGCAGTCCTTACATATGGGTAGTCCTCTGTCCTCGGTCGGCCCGAATACCAAAGTATTAGGCTGACGTCGGTCATGGGCGCTCAGAACTGACATCAGAGCGTCAGGGTATAAAAGCGCATGACCAACGTCATATCCTCAGTCTTTTCTTGCCCCAGATGTCAGAAGGCCCTAAAAAGAAAGGCCCCAGCCCAAAAACAGGATACCTCCCAAAAACCTGCCCAACAACAACCAACACCCAAACCATATAACCATGCCAAACTACAGCGGGGAAGGAGGGAGGGTTGGACTGCAGCAATGTGGATCTTGAACATCTACATTTATGGTAGGTACAAAACTGTACTATGTTCTTCATCTCACATTGCTGCAGTCCTTACATATGGGTAGAATCCCAAAGCAGAGGTAAAGGGAGGATGGCAAAATCATAAAGCATTAGGGGCTGCTAAAATGCCCTGTAATATTGCAGTGGCAAATCCAGCCCTAGACTTAGAATAAAGAGGAAGGTGGTAATGTTTAGAAAAAGTATGTACTGAACTCCAAGTGGCTGCTTCCAAAATATCTTTTGTAGCTACCCCCCTTAGAAAGGCAGTAGAAGTGGCAGTAGCTCTAGTGGAATGAGGTCCGATTCCAGCCGGAATCTCCTTACCATGATGGGAATAACAGAAAGAAATACAAAAACCAATCCACTTAGAAATAGTTTGTTTTGACACAGGTTTTCCCTGAGAACCCAAAGCAAAAGAAACAAACAACTGCTGAGACTGCCTGAACCCCTTGGTTCTGCTCAAATAATAACGCAACTGCCTGTGAATGTCCAAAGTATGCAAAATCTTCTCCCCTTTATTTTGGGGGTTTGCATAGAAAGTAGGCAAATGAATAGTTTGGTTCAAGGCCACACTAGAAACCACTTTAGGCATAAAGGAAGGATTAGTACGCAAAGATACCCTATCCTTATGGAAAATCAGGAAAGGTTCCACTGCCATAAGGGCCTGTAATTCAGAAACCCTTCTTGCCGAGGTAATGGCCAACAAAAAAGCAGTCTTCCATGATAAGTACTTTAACTCGGCAGTAGCTGCAGGCTCAAAAGGTTGTAGAGTAAGTTTTTCCAACACAAAATTGAGATCCCAAGCAGGAGTAGGAGCTCTACGTGGGGGTCTTATGTTCTTTGCCCTCTAAGAAATTGCTTAAACAAAGGATGAGAAAATAAAGGAGGGTCACAGTCATAGTGAGCAAAAATGGCTGCAGCATGAACCTTTATCGAGGAGAAAGACAAACCCTTGTCCAATAACTCAGTAAGATATTGAAGAGAAACACTTAAATCAGGCTTGGAAACATCAAAGTCCTTTGCTTTGCTCCAAATAAAAAATCTCCTCCATTTATCAGCGTAAACTTTCCTTGTACTAGGCCTTCTGGCCTCCAAAATAACATTCAAAACTTGTTGTGGAAGCTGAGACCCTCCAGGGTCTAAAACAGAATATGCCAGGCTGTTAGATGCAGAGACTGAATCTTGACATTGAGGAAGTGATTGCCCTCCTGGGACAAAAGATGCGGAATCAAAGGCAGAGGCCATGGAGGCTCCCGTACTAAACTCCTCAGTAGTGGGAACCAGTGCTGTCGAGGCAAATCCGGCGCTATCAGAATCATGGATGGCTTGTCTTTTCTGGCCTTCAAGAGTACCTTGGGAATGAGAGGCAGAGGTGGAAAGGCGTAGACATGAAGATTGCTCCAACTGAATGATAGAGCATCCAACTTCCAAGCTGTGGAATGAAACATTTTTGTGCAAAACTTTGGCAACTGGTAATTTAGTGGAGAAGCGAACAGATCTATGTCTGGAGTCCCCCATAACACTGTCAACTTTTGAAATACATGAGGATCCAGTTTCCACTCGTGAGGATCCACTATTTGTCTGCTCAACACATCTGCTAAGGAGTTCTGTGCTCCTGGTAGAAACCTTGCCTGAAGATTGAGGTGTAAACTGAGAGCAGTCTCCCACAAAATCATCGCTTGCCTGCAAAGAGAATGGGTTCCCCCTTGCTTGTTGATGTACCACATGACAGTAGTGTTGTCTGTTTGAATCAACACCTGCCCTGGGAGAAGTAAATCCTTGAAAGCCATCAATGCAAATTGGACTGCTAACATCTCCTTCAAGTTGATATGCAAATGTTGAAGTCTGACAGGCCACGTGTCTTGCACCCATTTTCTATTGAGGTGTGCTCCCCAAGCCTTGTCCGAGGCATCTGTCGTTAGAATCTGACTCGCCTCTGGTCGGGTCACAGATAGTCCCTTGTTTAGGTGACATTCCTGAGCCCACCACAAAAATTCCTTCTGAATGCAAGGTATTATCTGAATGACAGTGTCCAGATCTTGGCAGTGCTGTGTCCATACATTTTTGAGATACCATTGAAGCTTCCTCATATGCAGTTTGGCATTGGGAAGCACCAGAATACAAGATGCCATGAACCCCAAGGCTTGAAGGACTGTCTTTGCAGTCAGCCTGGACTGTAGAGACATTTGATGGAAATAAAGAGAAAGGCTTCTTTGTTTGTCCGGGGTCAAAAAAGCCATCTGGGAAGCTGTATTCAGTCTCACACCCAGAAAGCACATGTCCTGAGAGGGTACTAGACTGGACTTTGTTTCGTTCACAGAATACCCTAGGCATCTTAACACTACCATCACATACTGAAGATGATGAAGAAGTTCGTCCTTGTCTTGTGCAACAATCAGGAAATCGTCCAAATAAGGATAAATCTGTATTCCTCTTAAGATAAAAGCTGTTGTAACGTCAGCATTTTGAACTTTGGAATGTCCAGATAAGTGTTGAGGATAGATAAATCCAAAATTGGTCTCCACGTGTTCCCTTTCTTTGGTACTAGAAACAGGCGAGAGTAAAATCCTAGGCCCACTTCTGACAGAGGAACTGGCTGTATAGCTCCTATTTGAAGAAGTAAAGAAATCTGCTTGCGAGCCTCTATCCTTTGCCGAGGAGGAACGTCTGGCATGCCTTTGAAAGGAGGCAATGTATGGAAATAGAACTTGTAGCCTCGGTTTATAATGTCCAATACCCATTTGTCCTGGGTGACTAAAAGCCAGTTTTGCTTGAAAAGTGCTAACTTTCCTCCCAAAGGAGCTGCCAGGCAAGAAGAATCTGGCAGCTGAAGATGCAGGTCATTGGGCCTGTTTACGAAAGGAATGGCCCCTGCCCTCACCTGCAGATTGTGCAGGCGAACTCCAAGTTCTAGGCCTGAATGTACTGGGAGCTCTGCCCCTGCCACGTCTAGATCTACCCCTAGACTGAGAATCAGAAGAAGGGTACGTCCACCCCTTAGCAGGCCAATTTCTACTAAACTTTGGCGGTTGCACCTGCAAAAAATCTTTAACAGTCTGCATAGACTTAGCCTTGTCTTCCATTTTCTTCAAAACCGACTCCACAGGGGGACCAAACAAAACTTCAGACTGTAAAGGGGCATCCAGAATTCTAGTCTTAACATGCTCGGACAAATTCTGATCCTTAAGCCAGGCGTGCCTGAAGAACTGAACCAGTGGCAGCCACCCTAGAAGAGGCCTGTACAGCATCAAAACCACATTGCAAAGAATGCTTACCCACCTGTTCAGAGACATGTACTAAATCCTGCAATTCTTTACACTCTATACCCTCTGCCAAAGCATCCACTTTAGATTTTAGCTGAGAAAGGAGAAAATTCTGATACTTCAACATATGAAACTGGCAATTTAAAGCCCTCATTGCTAAAGTAGAAGAGGTATACACCTTCTTACCCCATCTATCCAAAGCTCTAGCTTCCTTATCTAGAGGAACCGGATTCTTTACAACAGAGGCTCTAACACCCTTAGGCCCCTGACTAATAGTTTCTGGGTCCGCCCTAGGACTCTTATACAGATATTTATGAGCCTCAGGCACCCTGTAATATCTGTCCGGTTTAACTGGCAGGAGGCAAAGAATCTGGATTAAGGGAAGCCTCGAGAAAACATCTTGAACAACATCCAAAACAGGAGGTATAGCCAAGGGTCTATGCTGTGGTAAAACAAGAATTCCCTAAGCCTCTTCCGTGAATCAGAGAAATCCTGTCCTTCCCACTTAAAATGCTCCCTCATGGAATGCAGAGTTTCTGAAAATGAAAAATCCTCTGGAGGAGAAGCAGAAGGAGTGGAATCCTCTGCATCAGAATCAATAAGGATGAAAATCTAGAATATCTTCAGCAGAAGACTCTGAGTCATCTGAGGCCTGATCCAAACTTTCCAACTCTGGCTCCACCCTAGGCCTCTTATCAGGAGGGGGCATAGAACCTCTAATTAAAGTAATCAAATCTTCTGCCATTTTAAGCATGTGCTTTTAGGCACAGACCCTGAAGTACCTGAAGGGACACCAGAGGAAGGCAAAACAGACCTGCCCTTAGAAGAAGCCTTAGAAATAGAAGCAGAAGGCCTAACCACCTTAGGCATAGAAGGGAGAACAGTAACTTGAGAGGCCCCTTCAGCCTGACCTGATTCCTGGGAGGCCACATCCTGCAAAATCAAAGTTTCCCCCTGAGACTCAACAGAAACTTCAGCCGGATCCACCTGCTCTACTGCAGCTTCTGCAGGACCGGCATCCGAAACGGACGAATCAACCTGTCTAGGTTTCAAGGATTTGTCTTTGCGCTTCTTAGGAAGCGGGCGGAGGGTCCGACGGCATACTATAATTACACCGCTTACCAAAGACTAACCTAGCACAATCTAACCTCCTTTTTATAGTGCGCTTATTAAACCTAGCACAAAACCGACACCCGACTACGTCGTGGTCCGGTCCCAAACAAGGAATGCAAAGAGAGTGATAATCCCTATGCGGTATCTGTTTCCCACAAGAAATACAACTATTCACTTTTTCTGACATCCGGTAAATAACTAAGGCAAGAAAAAACAAAAATATTCCCCAACGGGGTACTTAGCCTAACTTGGTTTCGGTCTGAAACTCGGAATTCGAAAATTTCAGAACGCCGAACGGCACTTGCAACGCTGCTTCTGCATCGGACCATGCGGCAAAAAAGACTGAGGATATGACGTTGGTCATGCGCTTTTATACCCTGATGCTCTGATGTCAGTTCTGAGCGCCCATGACCGACGTCAGCCTAATACTTTGGTATTCGGGCCGACCGAGGACAGCGGACTACCCATATGTAAGGACTGCAGCAATGTGAGATGAAGAACATCACTGAAACTAAGTGAAATAAGGGGAAATGGGTATGGAGCTAAGTGAATAAAGTACACTGAAGGATATAAAGACTAAAAGACTAAAAATTAGAGTTTTGAGACACCTAAAACCTTACAAATAGCAAGAAAAATATCACTTACCAGGAGCTGGTAAAAAGAATGACCTCATTAGCGAAGCGGCAAACGAGATCTGGGTAATTACCGCCTTGCATCATGGGATATGGGGCTGCCTCGAGCTGGTAAAAGTGACTCTCGAGCTTAGCAAGTGCCGAACCCATCCAGCAAGAATGAAGGCGAGATTGACAACTTAACATCTAATGTGTTCAGCAAAGAGGTGGGATGGACTGTGTGAGAGATTATCTTAGAGAGTAAGGCAACAGTGCTGATGAAGGCAGGAGACTGGCAATTAATCAAGACAGAGGGCAAGAGTTGACACAACACCATGTAGAAAGGGCAGTGGTGATGATGCACAGAGTCTTGAAAACTGGGGAGACCACAGTTGGGTCAGTAGTCAAATGAGGAGAGAGACCTATCATATCAAAGAAGAGCCTATATTTTCTCTGAGCCTTTTTAGGTTCTTCTGGAATATACATAGGTGTCTGCAGGCAGCTTTACAAACCTCTTCCAAGGCTGGTAAGGGGGAGAGGGGGGTACAGCCACAGAACCAGGCATCTTGTCCTCCATAAGATCACATGCCCTGCCTAGCTGTGGTAGTTCCCAACTGCTCCCAAGCAAAATCATAATTAAATCTGGCAATCATCGACGGAAAAGTGAACACTTATTTGGACTTAATCTCAGGTTCACCTTCCAAAGAATCAGGGAGACTGGATTCAGTGTCAACTAGGAAATCACTATTGTCCTCATCAAATTCATCATCATTCCCTGAAACAACAAAGTCTCTAGCCAAACCAATATTAAAGCTATGTACGGGAATACGGCCAACAGAATTAGCTGTCTGAAGAACACTCAGCGAAAGAAAGCAAGTCAGCATTAAAAACAGATATAATCGGATTAACAGTTGTATGAGGAAGCCTTTGTTTCTTTTTCTTGTAAACTTCACTACTAGATAAAATATGTGAGAAGTGAAAGTTATATACTCACCATAATTATGCATCTGTGTCATCCATTTTCATTCTTCCTCAACACATGGATTACAGATCCAACGCGGCTGCATATGTCAGACTTACAGATCCAACTCTCAAGCTTCTCCTCTACCCATAATGCCCCAGCTAGCCTACAATACCTTAGATCAAGTTTTCTGACTCGCATATCCCAAAATAGAATAGGAGGAGGAAATAACAGTAAGCCAGGGCTCAAACCTGCAACAAAAGGGTCCAAAAGGTCTATGAGATCACTCCAGAAGATAACAGGAAGGGGGGTGGGGAGCTGAGGAAGATTAAAAATGGACAACACAGATGCATAATTATGGAAAGAATACAATTTTAATATGTGATGATGTTCTTTTCATTCTTCCTCAACATATGAGACAGAGTTCCCCAGCTATGCGAATCTTGGGTGGCCCTCACGGAAGGATATTCTGGAGAACTGATGAACCAACAGGAGCTCTGTTTCTATAAGTCAAATCCATGTTGTAATGAGCAATAAAGGTATGAGTATTAGACCAGGTAGCTGCTGCCAAATATCAACAGTGGAAGTTTTAGACCCAAAGGCAGAAGTGGCCATGGGTCTAGTTGAATGTGCCTTAGGAGGCTTTGATAGGGAGAGACCTTGCTGAGAATATACAAAAGAAATGCAAACAATAATCTATTTTGCCAAGGTAACTTTAGAAACTGGTGATACCAGTCCGTTAGGTGAAAAAGAAACAAACTGGGCTCTTTTTCTGAATTGTCCTATGTAAACAGAAACGTAGCTGTCTATGTACGTCTAATGGATGTAGCATATACTCATCCTCATTTGAAAAATTAGAAAAGACTGGTAAATAAAAAGTTTGATTGGTGTTCGATTCAGATGCTATTTTTGGTAAGAAGGATGGATTGGTTCAGTAAAGTAATGCTATCTTTTTGAAAAACAACATATGGTGATCTGGATGATACAGCCTGGAGTTCGGAAATTCTGCTTACAGATGTAATAACTAGTAAAACTGCTGTTTTCTAAGACAAAAATTTTGAATCTGTTTTGGCTGAAGGTTCAAAAGGTTGTTGCGTCAACATCTGAAATTTGACTGTCAAATCATGTGGAGATAACAGATCTTTCACTGCAATCCCAAGTAAGAGAGTGTCCTTTAGAAAATCCTTGCATTATTTGGAAGTTAAACAGGAAGCTTTTTCTCCTGAATGAAAATTTGATACGACTGCTAACTGTACTTTGATTGTGGAAAAACTAGCACCTTCCTGAAGAAAAGAAGCTATTCAAAAACAGAAGAAACAGGGGCAGTAAAAAGGTCAATCTCATTTTTAAGGACCCAAATTGAGAATCTTTTCCATTAACTTCTATAAATCTTCTTAGCAGAAGCTTTCTGGGAAGACAAAAGTATATTACAAACTGGGAAGGAAAGCCTGGGCTGTCTTACTAATGATGGAAATGGAGAAACCATGTGGTAAGTTTGAGGCATGGGATATTGGTTTGCTTCATTCCTGAGGGATGCAAAAGAAGCTCTTCACTGCGGTTCAGTACCCATGGCGGATAACAGAGTTGAGACCAAAGGAAGGGAAAACACACTTGGCGAGGCGAGAAGGGGGCAATGAGGATAACAAGAGTTCTTCAATCACCTGGCTTTCTGTAAGAATTTTGGAATCACGGGTAGCAGTGAATAGGTGTAAAGGAGACCAGAGGGCCAAACGTGGATTACAGCATCTCAGTGACTCTCCTGAGGGGGGATCAGGGCAAAGTACCTTCTGCACTTGTGGAGAGATGCAAAGAGATTGCAGCAAGTTTGGCCCCAAAGATGGAAAATCTTCTCCACCACTGACTAAGAGATCACTTGTGAGGCATCCGAATGGACCTGCTGGGTTTGTCTGCTAGTACGATGGATTCCCCCCAGATATGCATTGCCACTATAAAGTAGATGGAGAAGCTAGCCCACTTCCACACTGTTACAGCTTCTTGACAGAGGGGGTAAAATCATGTTCCCCCTTGTTTGCTGATGTGCCAGACTACAAACATGTCATTGGTTTGAATTGCAATAGTCCCCACAGGGAGAATATCTTGAAATGCCTTCAATGCTAATAGGACTGCTTTCATCTCTAGGACATTGTGTGAGAATTTGTAGGACAATCTATCTCAAGAAATGTTCCCCTCCCAACTTGGGAGGCATCAGTGGTCACCATGGCCCCTGGAGGAGAGAGAACGAAGGGGTGGCCCAGGTAAATGTCATCCGACTGGATCCACCAATAAAAATGGTTTCTGCATACCTGAGTGATTTTGACTGGGAAGGATAGAGGATGTTGCAGAATAAACCACTGAAAAGCTGGATTCCACTGGAGAACACGCATATAAAAACATGCTAATGGAGCTAATACTATAGACACTACCATTGAACCTAGAGCCTGAAGGATAAGCCTGGCTGGAATTTGCTGAAATTTAAACTTGATTTTATCTGTACGATGAATAATTTCTTGTGTTTAACTGGGAGCCTATGAACTACAGGGTCTGTACCGGTTGTAGTTTGGATATGGAAACGTTGACTGCAATGCCTACAGTTTGAAAAAGCTGGAGCAAATAGCCCATGGTCTGTTCCAGGAGATGACTGGTTGGGGCTGTGAAGAGCCAGATGTCTAAATATGGAAACACTCAGAATCCTAACAGACCCAGGTGAGCTACCATTGCCATACACTTGGAAAAACACCCTGGAGTCTGTGGTAAGGACAAACGGCAGAGCTCTGAACTGATAGTGGCTGACTCTCAATCAAAAACGTGCAGGTATCTTTGGGAGTGTCTGCTCATTTTGATGTGATAGTACGCATCCTGAAGATCGATTAAGCACATCTAATCGTCCTTGTGCAAAAGGACAGAATTGATGTGCGACCATTTGAAAAAAGAAGTTATGTACTCACCATAACGTTCCATCTGAGTAGATACTTCATTTGTCTGCAACCTGTGGGAGTCGGATCCGACCTCGGATCCGAAACGGCAGCTTTCCAAGCTTCAAGATCCGAGCTCCTAGCTCCTCCCCCTACCCATAATACCTTACTACCAACCACATTACCTCAGATCGGTTATTTTGCCCTATAGGCTAAAGACGGAGAAGAAATTCTCCAAAGGACAATACCATACCGAGGTTCGGGGGATGGCAGGGGGGGTCGGTTGCAGACAAATGAAGTATCTACTCAGATGGAACGTTATGGTGAGTACATAACTTCTTTATCTGAAGTAGTTACTTCATTTGATCTGCAACCTGTGGGACAGAGTCCCCAGCTTACCTAAAGGCCCTGGGTGGTCCCTACGGAAGGATATTCTGAAGCACTGCGGAGCCAAAGGAAGCCCTACTTCTGGAGATCATGTCCAGCTTGTAATGAGAAATGAACATATGGGAAGAAGAACAGGTAGCTGCTGAACAAATATCGTCTACTGGAACTCTAGACCAAAAAGCTGTTGAGGTAGCCACAGATCTAGTAGAATGCGCCCGAACGGCAACCGGAGCTGGCTTCCCAGTTGAAATGTATGCTTGTCTAATACATTGAGAGATCCAATTTGCCACTGTCACCTTAGAAATTGGTTTGCCCATGGCTGACTTAGCATAAGAAACAAACAACTGGTCTGACTTGCGAAAATCTTTAGTCCTATGCAAGTAAAACCGTAGTTGTCTGTGCACATCTAATTTGTGCAATATGTATTCACCTTTGTTTTGGAAATTCGGGAAGAAAACGGGTAGGTTAATAGACTGATTAATGTTAGTCTCTGTGGCTACCTTAGGTAGAAAAGAAGGATTAGTCCTGAGGGCCACCCTATCTTTGTGAAAAATAAGGTATGGATACTTAACGCACAAGGCTTGCAACTCTGATACCCGCTTGGCTGAGGTAATAGCAACCAAAAGGGCCGTTTTCCAAGATAAGAATTTTAAAGGCACTGAGGCCGCCGGTTCGAAAGGTGGTCTTGTTAATGCTTGTAAGACCAAGGTAAGATCCCATGGAGGAATAGCCGGCTTAATGGGAGGCTTTAAGAGAAACACGCCTTTTAAGAAGGCTTTGCATATCTTTGCTGACGCCAACGAATTTACGCCATCCCCCACATGATAATGAGAGATGGCTGCAAGTTGGACTTTAATGGTGGACGCACTAGCTCCCTGCCTAAAAAGGAGGGATAGGAAGTCCAGGATAGTAGGAATAGGAACCGTAAAGGGATCCAAGTCCTTATCCTTTGCCCAAATGGAAAAGCGTTTCCATTTACTGTTGTAGAGCTTTCTGGTGGATGGCTTATGAGCTGCCACCAGAATGGCCTTAACCGGGGATGAGATACCGGGAGTCCTTGCCATTAACGGAACTGGATCAACCAGGCCGTGAGCTTGAGGTTGACCAGGTTCGGAGTGCGGCATCTCGTTGGATGCGAGATTAGGTCTGGTCTGGGATCCAGAATCCATGGGGGGGCCACACTGTGAGACTGCAGAAAGGGGAACCAGACTTGTTGAGGCCAGAATGGGGCAATGAGAATCACTCTGCTCCCCAACCGACAGGCTTTCTGGATGAATTTTGTCATCAGAGGAAGAGGAGGATACGCATAAAGGAGACCGGGCGGCCAAGCATGAACCAGAGCGTCCCTGGGGAATTCCCCTCTGGGGGGAACTATAGCGAAGTAATTGCTGCATTTTGAGTTTAGGGGAGAGGCAAAAAGGTCGCAGCGAGGTTGACCCCATTTGAGGAATATCTGCTTTGCGACAGAGGGATTCAGAGACCACTTGTAAGGGCTGAGAAATACCCGACTTAAGCTGTCCGCTAATATGTTGGACCGCCCCGGAATGTGCGTTGCTATCAGAAAGCGGTTGGTGGAAATAGCCCATTCCCACACTCTCATGGCTTCTCGACACAGGGGGTAAGACCTGGTCCCTCCCTGTTTGTTTATATACCAGACAACGGACATGTTGTCCATCTGGATTGCAATAGTTCCCAGAGGTAGAAGGTGATGGAGAGCTTGCAACGCCAACAGCACTGCCCTCATCTCTAGGACGTTGATATGCAATGCAGTCTCTAGAGAAGTCCATGTGCCTTGGACGGACTTGCCTGCGTAATGCCCGCCCCACCCGAGGCAGGAAGCGTCCGTGGTCAACGTGGCTTTGACTGGGGGAATCACAAAGGGTCTCCCTTCTTTAAGTTCCTGGGCCTGTAACCACCAAAGTAGGGAGTCCCTGCATGCCCTGCTCAGAGGAATCGGCGCGTCCAAGGGATGGACCGATAGTGACCATTGGACCCGGAGAGTCCATTGTAACACTCGCATTCGCAAACGGGCATGGAGAGAAAGGCCGATCGCTGCCGACATAGACCCTAACGCCCTCAGGACTAATTCTGCTGGAGGAGCGGGGCTCCGAAGAATGTCCAAGACTTGGCGAGACAAACTGTTCAGCCTGATTGATGTCAGAACCACTCTGGAGATTCGAGTATCCAATCTGGCCCCTATGAATTCTAGGGCTTGAGTGGAGCACAGGCAGGATTTCTTTAGATTCACTGAAATGCCCAAATGACCAAACAGAGATAGGGCGTAATCTCTCGCTGTAACCAGTAGATGCTTGTTGGGGGCGGTGAGGAGCCAGTCGTCCAGGTAAGGGAACACCTGAATGCCCTGGAGTCTCAGGTGGGCTGCAACCACTGCCATGACTTTGGTAAACACTCTGGGGGCTGAGGTTAGGCCAAATGGAAGAACCCTGAACTGATAATGACTGGCTCCCAGCCGGAAGCGGAGGAACCTCCTGGATCGTCTGTCCATTAGTATATGGTAGTACGCATCTTTGAGGTCCAACGAGCACATCCAGTCATTCTCCTGCAGAAGGGGGAGAATAGATTGGAGGGTGACCATCCGGAACTTTTCCTTGGGTATGAACAGGTTCAGGGACGAAAGGTCTAGAATGGATTTGAGGTCCCCTGTTTTCTTTGGCACCAAGAAGAACCTGGAGTAATAACCCAATCCGGACTGATCTGGGGGGACGGGCTGGATGGCTCTTTTTCTTAGCAACTCCGAAATTTCTTGAGTTGCAGACTCCCTTTGATGGGGTGGAACATCGGGGAGATGTTTAGGTTTGGGGGGGGGGGTGCGAGAACGGTATCGTGTAACCTCTGGATATTATCCGGAGCACCCATCGATAGTTTGTAATGGACTCCCAATTTGACAGGTGCTCCGATAATCGCCCCCCGACTGCCTCTAGAGAGGGACAGTCGGGCAAGCCCTCAGGGCTGTTGTGCGGGTCCCTCCGAGAAAGGTTCTCTAGACCCGAAGTTACGCGGGCCCCCTCTGCCTCTGGGCCATTGTCCACCTTGTCCTTCTCTGCCTCTAGAGGACGAGCTGTCCGCAGCAGGACGGGAATGCTGAGACTTACGGAACCACAGCTTCTTTTGCCCCCTTTGATTCCTGGAGAAGGATCTTTGGGGGTTAGAGAAGCGGACTCAGACGGCCGACAGCGTCTTCCCATATTTTTCACTTTGGACTAGCGTGTCGCGAACTGAAGAGCCAAATAAGGCTGAACCATCGTAAGGGGCGTTCGCGAAGGACGCCTTGAAGGGATCCATGAAGTCGCAAAGGCGGAGCCAGGAGTGCCGTCACAAGACTACTCCCGCTCCGCTAGCTCTAGCGGCTCCTTCCGTGGCATGGGAAAGAAGCCACATAGATGTATTTGATATGGACTTTAGAGTGGCCATTCGAGTCTCAAAAACTTTTTTGTCTGGGACCGACATGGACTCCGGAGGGGCTGCAGCGTATTCTTTAAGTCACGCTGTAGCCTGATAGTGTGTGCCATGTAGTTCAGCGACCTTATGGCAAAGGTCGCTGAAACAAACATCCGCTTCCCAATACGGTCCAAAGCCCGGGACTCTTTGTCCGGCGGATGGACCGAAGAACTTTCTTGGGCAAGTTCTTTCTTAGTGGCCGCCGCCACCAACGTAGCATCCACCGGCGCGCCTTTGGACCAAGAAGGTCTATCAGAGGGAGGGCTGAGGACCTTATCTGGGCGTCTAGGAATAGGCTCCACGGTGTCGGGCTCCTTCCAAGCCCTGGTGGTAATTAGGTCCACCAAGGGGTCGGCTGGGGGGGACACCCAGGAGGTAGATGGGCCTGCCTCAAAGGCCTCCAGAAATACGGACTCGTCCATGGAGGGCTTTTGGGCAGACCACCCCCCTCTTATACGCAACATTTCCATGATGTCTCCAAATGAGACATCTTCAGGGGGTGATCTTGGGGAACCCTCCGTATCATCCAAATCCATATCCATGGTAATGGACTCGGGGGAGTCCAGGTGCCTCCTTTTGCACTGGTGCTTCCGAGGCACCTCTTCGGCGGAGCTGTCCAAAGAGGGCTCGTCCAACGGGTGGTGTTCCTCCCTAGGAACTAACTGGAAGCTTTGGGCAGGCTGTCCAGATGGACGGATGATCGAAGACAGACCCTGATACAGTGGGGGCACGGGTGGATCCAAAGGCCCGGTCGGGGACCTGGATGACCTCGACAGTACCCTCTCCACCACCTCAAAAGCCGAGGGAGATTCACTGTCACCAGCCTGAGAAAGCAACCTCCTCGGCTCCGAGGGTAGGATCGGGGTCGGAGCCGAAGCAATCGGACCAGAGGTAGTGGTGTGCTCCGCTCCAATCGGCGCCGAAGACACAACCACCTCCTCGGATCCGATGCTCAACCCTCGGCCCCGAGAGCTCGGATCCGACAAGCTCGAAGGTATAGTCGGCGTCGAAGACACTATCCCTGTCGGTGCCGACGTATCCCCGGATCTGAAAGGGCCTGGATCCGACAACTCCGAGACCCGATAATGGGTCAGAGAAGTAGCGATCGGGGGAAAAATGGGGGATGCACTCCCTCCCAAGGGGGGGGGGGGGAGGCAAGAGCATCCCCATCTGCATCTGGGTCTGTAAAAATCTTCCCATCATCCGATCCATGTCCGCTTCAGAGATGCTTCTAGTAGACCGCGAGGAGGTAGCCGAGGCAGGCCGGGAGGGCCGCCTCAAAGACCTCGAGGGAGACCTATCCTCCTCCTCCAGCTCCGAAGAAAAGGAAGGTGAACGGAGCCGAGAGGACAAGGATCCGGAGACCCTCTCAGGAGACTTCAGAATCTTTTCAGCCGGAGCCGAGGGATGAGACTCGGCCCGCCTCTTTGAAGTATGGCCCTCTCTCTCTCTATGTTTCTTCTTCTCCCTGTGGGAAGAACCAGACTCCACAGAGCTAGTACCCGATAAGGGAGGTTGAGTCCCGGGTACAGCTAAAGGAGTAGCCGGCGCCGAAGCTACAGGGGTAGCTTGTACCCGGCTGGGAGAGGAAGACGAAGCCGATTTCTGAGGGAGTTTTCCCGCCAGGATCAGCTTGTTCTTCCTGTCCCTAAGTGCCCGAGGGTTGAAGGTCGCACAAATTTGGCAGGCCTCCGACAAATGTGCTGCCCCCAGACATAAAACGCACTGAGTGTGGCCATCAGCTGGGGAAAGCTTGTGGCCACACTCAGTACATTTTGAAAATATAGCCTTAGACTCAGCCATAAATTCTCTCACACACACACACACACCCAAACACTGGGGGGGTGGGGGGGGGGCAAATTTAAACTAAGGAAAAAGGACTTAGCTATAGAAAAAGGAACAATCTCACCAGGCCAGGAGCTCTTCACTAAGAAGCAACTGTCTTTAGCCGCGGCAAAAAACGATCTGAGGTAATGTGGTTGGTAGTAAGGGATTATGGGTAGGGGGGAGGAGCTAGGAGCTCGGATCTTGAAGCTTGGAAAGCTGCCGGTTCGGATCCGAGGTTGGATCCGACTCCCACAGGTTGCAGATCAAATGAAGTAACTACTTCAGATCTTTGATTTCCTCACAAATTTGTTTAGGTTGCTTAGATCCAAAATTGGTCTCTGGTTCCCTGTCGTCTTTGGCACTAAAAAAAACCTTGAGTAAGTTCAGAATCTTATTTGATGACTTGTCAAGCAGCTTCTGAATCTCTTGGGCTGCAGCTTCTCTCTGACTGGGTGGAACATCAGGACGCTTACTTCTTTTGATTGGGGGAATCCAGAAAAATGATATGAAAACCTCTGGATATTATTTTTAGCAGTCAAGAATCTTTTGTTATAAGCATCTGGGAGTAAGGACAAGAACCCCCCCCCCCAAAAAAAAAACTGTCCCCAGAGGTGAGGAGTCAGGTAAACCTTCAGGAGTACTGAAAGGGTCCCATTCAGAGAGGAATTTCAGAAACTCTGCTTTTATGGGACCCCTCTGCCATGAGAATGGTGTCTTCCATTTGAACTCCCTCCTATGCTTTTGAAGGAGTTGCCCCACAAATGATTCCTGGAAAGATTCCTGGGATTTATGGAATGACATGTTCTTGTCCCCCCCGATTCTAGGAAAAGGATCCTTGAGGGATAGAAAAGTGAATCCATATGGGAGACGGGGTCTTTCCTTCCTGTTCACTGGGGGAGTGTGTTTCTTTAACAGAAGGACCAAACAAAGACATTTCATCAAAAGGAGCTTTGATGAAGGAAGACTTGAAAGGCTTCACAAAGTCACACAACTACATCCAGGCATGTCTCTGTATGGCAATGCCTGAACTGGCGGCCTTGTGAGGTACCATCTGCAGCATGGGATGTGAACCTCATGGATGCAATGTAAATGGATAACAGAGTGGCCATTTGAGAGGATGGTCTTTTCTAGTTCTCTAGAGACATGGGCTCCAAGAAGGATATGGAGTTCTCCTTAGTGAAATCCCTCTGCAGTATTGTAAAGTGCGCCAAATAATTCAGGGACCTCAAGCCGAAGGTCGCTGAAGCAAATATGCGCTTTCCAAATCTGTCCACCGCCCTCAACTCTCTACCAGGAGGATGGACAGAGGAGCTCTGTTCAGCTAGGTCCTTTGTTGCGGCTCTTGCCACAACCAAAGCATCAACAGGGACTCCTTTGCTCCAATGAAGTCTGTCGTTTGGTGGTGCCAAAACCTTTACTGGATGACAGGGGATTGGTTCGACAGAGTCCAATTCCTTCCATGCCCAGTGAGAGACTAGATCGATAATCTCATCAGCCGAGGGAGCCACCCAAGATGTAGATGGGCCAGAGCCAAAAGCTTCCAAAATTACAGACTCCTCCAGGGAAGGATTATCTGGGGACCAACCACCTTTCTGCATAAGGATCTCCAAAATGTCTCTGAATGAGACATCATCAGGTGGTGATCTGGGGGACCATCCCCCCCTCATCGAAGTTAATATTCTCTGAGTGAGATTCTAAAGGGGAATCTATACTCCTCCTTTTGCATGTTCTCTTACGAGGAACTGCCTCCTCAGCAGGATACTCTGGGGATATGTCTGAAGAGAGGGGAAGTTCCTCCAAGAGAACTGTCTGGACACTTGATGGTACTTGCTGTACCTGTGGAATAGGTCTGATGGGATCAGAACTTGGACCTGCTGGGGGGAATGGATGTATGATCCAAAGATGAGTGATATATTGCATCTCTTGGACAAGAGATAACCCTCTTCATTGCCTTGAAGGCAGATGGGCTGGGAGAAGCTGTGGCTGGTCACCACAAAGCCAAAATTTCCAAAGCAGAACAGCCCCATCCCTGTCCTGATCCATGCCTCATGGAGGGAGCTGGACCTGAGCTATCTAGTGCCAAGGCTCCAAGGGGTAAGGACAGCTCTAATAAAGGAGTAGATCCTAACCCCACTGCTCTGAGATCGATGCTTTGGCTCAGAGACCCATCCTGAACTGAGGGTATAGGAGCACAGTCAATCAAGGAAACTGAGTCAAAGGTGGAATAACCCCCATCTGAATCTGAGCTCTGAGGAACTTCATCATCCTATCCACTTTGGCCACAGACAGCCTTCTTTAGGACCTGACAGACACAGTAGTGGACTGTAGCCGACAGTGTTTCCTCTGGGTGGTTTGCAGAACGGGGGAAGGGAGCCAAGAAGACACCGGATCTAGCATGAACTTGGGAGAGTAAGTTCTGGGAATCTTTACAACACCAAAGGTCAAAGTGCCAAGGTTTTTCTATCTGAGGGTTGTGTTGCAGATTTGCCTGATATAATTATCAGACCCGAGGGCTTACGATCCAAAAAAGTAGGATCCAAAGACCTTTGAATTTTTTTGAGGATGCTCCAAAGTAGAAGTGGACAGAGTCTTAGGAGAGCTAGGAGGTGGACCTCTTTCTAGACACCAACTGAGCTTTGGAAAGTTTGCTGAGGATTTGAGCCTTGGATGAGAAGGAAGGAAGGGGTACTAATCCCTTGAGGACCACTTTGTTCCTATCAGCAACTGGCCCAGAATTAAAAGCAGCACAGATGGTACAATTAGTATTAAGGTGGGCTGCTCCGGGAAAATAAACTCACTCCCTGAGGGCATCAGAATTTGGAATTTTGTGCCCACAGAAGTGCATTTTTTTTTAACACCTGTTGGCTTCTCGGCCATAGTAAAGACAAAGAGAAAAGTTTTTTTTTTTAAAACAGCAATGACATACTACCAACAATGGTAGCGTTAGTTATCCTAAAAAAGGGTAGGAAAAGTTAAAGTAAAGAAGAAGAGGTAACAACAATGACATGCAACAAGAAAACTATCAGGTAGAAAAAAGGAGAAGTGAAGGAAATCACTAATGAGCAGAAACTCCGAGCTCTAGATAAAGGAGGAGGGTGCAGAGAGGTTAATTTGACAAGAATCCTGAAGAAAAACTACTCATACAGTCACAAGATTTTACCAAAGGCTTCTGAGATATGATTCATGCCCATATGAGATGGCAGCAAATGAGATTTGAGGTACTGTATGCTAGTTGGAGCATGAGTAGAGAGAAGTGCTCGAGGTAAATCTGAGATATGAGGCAGAGTTAGATCCGTAACCCACATGTTGAGGAAGAAAGAATAGGACATCATCAGATCAGAGCAATATGTTTTTACAAGAAGCCTCTTACCCCCTACACTTCCAACTAAATGATTTGGTTCATCTATACATGTGCCAAATACTGGAAGAGCCCTGAAGGATGTGTCTAACCCCTGTTCCACAGTAGCCAGCAAAGCTACACTAGAGGGAGGCTGTGCAAAATGTAACTGGTCTGCGTGCTGAGCAGTGGCCCCTACAAAATCACTAACCATAAGCAGAGGCATATTTTTATTTTTTCTTTTTTCTTTTTAAGGGCAACCAGATTTGAAGGGGCTGGGATGGGGGGAGGGGTTACCAGAGTTAGGATCCAAGAAGTCAGGGGAGAGAACACCATCCATAATAATAAACTGACAGTACTGAATAATGTATCCCAATAGGTATTTAAAGTTTCTAGTAATGAGTATATTCCCACACAACTCAACTCTGCCAAACTGTCCTATTATATCACGCATAACAGTTTGAAATCTGTTCAGAATTCTGGTAAAGCTGACAGAAGTTAAAGAATTTTCAGTACAAAGTCCAACACTAAAGCAACCAATGTGCCAACCCAGTGTAAAAAAAAAATACATCTCCACACACTAACCACATTAAACTACCATAAAATAACATTTAATAGCAATTTAAAATATATTTTTGTCAAAGTGTTAAATTTGCACAGAGCATTGAAATAACTTAATTTGCAGTAAAATCGCAATCCAATGTTACTACACAAAGCACAGCCACATGTACAGTAAAAATGTATATGTGTTGAAAAAAATCTAAGCTCTAACATTTTCCTGCTATAAAATGAGAATAAAGCAGAGTAACAGTAAAGAAAAGCAAGATTAATTTGTAATTCTTACTGGATGGGACAGCCCCTAGTGTCAAAGAGCACACATACACACTACAATTCTGAGAGAAATACAGAAAGTTTCCTCAAACAGTAAAAATAAGCATTTGTCAAAGACATGCCAAATAAACACTGCTACAAGCAGAAATTCCCACAGGAATTACTAGAAACACTGACAGACATAAAATATAAAGTTTTTTTAAACATAAAAATAGAAAGAAAATAATAAATACAATAATACATTGAGAAGAAGGGAGTCTTAAAATGGGGCTTATCTGAGAAGTAAGCCAGAAAAATCAGCACTGGATTCAGCGAAGAGACACAGGACTTTCTGCTTTGATGGCAGAAAGACCGAACACTCGTTTCCTGTGACAGCTGAAGACTGCCCTCTCAGGATATGTTCAGCCAATCAGCTGTCGCAGGAAGAGTGCACAAGGGGAGTCTCAGCTTCTGAATGCTGGACAGTATACCTTGGCAGATAACCCAGAATGCCAGTGATGCAGCGAGAAGAATAAGCATTGCCAATGACCCCGACCCCAAAATGGAACCAAACAAATTGTCACTGAAAACCGTGCTAAAGACCAAGCACTGAAGGGTTGTGCTGAAACTCTGTTGACTTTGTAGTAATTGCACTGAGTCAGCTGGATGCTTTGCAGTTAGCAAAGGATCCAATCATGCCTGTGCCAACATAGAAGCTCCAGAAATGTCAGCTACTCCAAGACCTCTGGTACCAAAACTCATACTTTGGAAGTAGCTTCTCTCTGGGGAGAGGTGCAAGGCCAGCCTGATCTGCTCTAGATACACAGGGAAAAGAATGACTCTCATATCAATCTGAGCCTTTACAAAGGCTCTCATCATCCTTTCAAAGCAAAACCAGACGTGCTCTGGACTGACCAAATACATCTCAAACAAGATGTAGAGGCAAAACACCAAGGAATGAACCTAGAAAGCTCTCTCTCAGAACAGTAACTGATAGCTGTTCTTCCGGTGGAGTGATCATGAATAATTGTTGCAGGCTGGGAAGGCCCAGATAGTGGAGACAGGGATGGCGCCGACATAGCTGGAGTTTTGACCACAGCTGAAAAGTGGGTCCAGGGAATTTTCAACAGAGAAGCTTGGGTCTGAGCCTTTCATTTTCTTTTCTCCTTGTTCCTCTCCTCCTCCCCTCATTTTTCCTTATCTTTCAATTTGTTTTAATCTAAAGAGGTAGCAGGAAGAAGACCCTTCAGAATATTTTTTTTTCTCTCCTGTACAAAACAAGGACCAAAGCCCTTGCATATATTGCAAGTGGCCTGAAGATGCTCTGGCTCTAGGCATAACCACACAGAGGTCAAGGGTATCCTGTGGTAAGATTTTTATGCTACAACAGAAGCGCTTTCTAAAAATCCTATCCATAGTACAGCTAGAAAAGTCAATAACCACAGCAGTAACAAAAGTAGAACAGCAGCAAATACATGAAAATGAAAACAACAGTAATGATAGAATCATGACTGATGCACTATTTATACTGAAGGAAAAAAAAAACACCTCTCAAAAACTAAGAATAAAGGGCTGAGAGAAGTGATAATGTTTACTGCACTTGGTCTTTTCATGGAAAAAAGAAGTTATGTCTTACCATAACGTTCCATCTGAGTTGCTGATCTTCTTCCATTCATCACTGATAGGTTCGGTTCTGAGCCCTCGGAACTGAGGCAGCTGAATACCAAGCTTGCGTACTCCAAAAACTCTCGAGCTAAGCTGCTACCCCCAATGCTCTTCTCCCAGTTACCTCAGATCGAGTTTGCATGCAACATACAGAAGAAAACAGAGGCCATTTCTGCACAGAAACCCTGAAACACCGCTAGGACCCAGAAGATCCACCAGGAGCCTTTAGTGGGGGGCGGTGGGAGGGTGTAATGACTGAAAGAAGACCAACAACACAGATGGAACGTTATGGTAAGACATAACTTCTTTATCTGAAATCGTTAATCTTCTTCCTATTCATCACTGATGGGACAGAATCCCAAGCTACCTGGAGATACTGGGTGTCCCTTATGGAAGAACATTCCTGAGAACCATTGAGCCGAAGGCCGCTTTTCCCCTGGAGACCAAATCCAATTTGTAATGTTTGATGATGGTATGGGGTTTAGCCCAAATGGCTGCTGCATAAATGTCATCCATGGAAGCTCTGGAGTAAAAGGCAACCAAAGTTGCGATGGCCCTAGTTGAATGAGCTTTGATTTGAACAGGTTTAGATTCATTCGCATGGGAGTATGAAAAAGTAATACAATCTCTGAGCCATTTTGATAAAGAAACTTTTGATACAGCACATCCCAATCTTGGGCCAGAAAAGGAAATTGGTCCGACTTGCGGAAGGACTTAGTCCTGTTCAAGTAGAAACGTAGTTGTCTATGTACGTCCAATGAATACAGGCAGTATTCTCCCTTGTTGGAATAATTTGGGAAAAGCACAGGGAGCTCAATGGACTGGTCAATAGAGAAGTCGGAAACCACTTTGGGGAGAAAGGTAGTACGAAGGGATACTCTTGTCCTTATGGAAGATTAGATACAGGCTTTTGATGCATAAGGCTTGTAACTCAGGTATCAGTCTGGCTGATGTGACTGCTGCCAAAAACAAAGATTTCCATGACAGGAATATTAGTTCACATGTCGCAGCAGGCTCAAAGGGGGGTAGAGAGAGAGACTGTAGAACCCGAGAAAGATTCCATGTCTCTACAGGTTGCCTGATAGGAGGTCTGCTATGGAAAATTCCCTTGAGAAAGGTCTTGCAAAGTCGGGTGGAGATAAGAGGGACGCCATCCAAACCATTGTGGAAACTGGAAATAGCTGCTAAATGGATTAATAGTAGAAGCTGATGCCCCATTGTCAAACAACTCAAAGATACTGGAGTATAGCAGCTGTAGGAGTTGAAAAAGGATCTAGCATCTGATTATTAGACAAGATAGGGAATCTTTTCCACTTGTCTCTGTAAAGTTTTCTGGTGGATGGTTTATGGGAGGCAAGAATAATATCGCAGACAGGTGAGGAGAGGGTTCCCTGTTGGGTTCCCTGTCTGGTGACTAACAGAAGTGGAGAAACCAAGCTGTCAGCTAGAAAATGGGCAAATTTGGGGGAGTCAGCCCTTGTGGGTGAGATATCAGGTCCTGACGAGTGTCCAAGAAGGTTGTAAATAGGTGAGGTCAGAGGAAAGGAAACCACACTAGTCAAGGCCAGAAAGGGGCAATGAAGATTACTTTGCATCTCAACCAGATTGCTTTCTTTAGAAATAGGGGTATCAAAGGTATCAGAGGATAAGCATAGAGGAGATCCGCGGGCCAATCGTGAGTCAAAGCATCTCTCAGTGATTCCCCGTCTGGGGGAAAGAGGGCAAAGTAGCTGCTGCATTTTTTGTTTGAAGGGGAAGCAAAAAGATCACAACAAGGCTGGCCCCAACGGCTGAAGATTTCTGCTGTCACGTTCGGGTTGAGAGACCACTCATATGGACGGAGGATGCATCGGCTCAGCCTGTCCGCAATCACGTTGGAGCTCGCCGGGATATGCTATGCAATTAAAAAGTGGTTGGAAGCTATCGCCCAATGCCAAATTCTCATGGCCTTACGACATAGGGGGTAGGATTTAGTCCCTCCCTGTTCATGTATCAGACAACAGACATATTGTCTGACTGAATTGCAATCGTTCCCAACGGAAGGAGCGGATGAAGTGCCTGCAATGCTAACAGCACCGCTCTTAACTCCAGGACGTTGATATGCAAGTTGAACTCCAAGCTGGACCACGTGCATTTGACTGTCTTTCCCTGGAAGTGGCCCCCCTAACCCTATCAGGGAAGCATCTGTGGTCACCGTGGCATTGGGTTGGGGAGTCTGGAAGGGGCGGCACCAAAGATTTTTGTCTGTTCTCATCCACCAGAGGAGATCTTGTTTGCAGGAATTGGTGATGAGGATCTGTGAGTTTAGAGGATGGAGACTAAATATCCACCGGGACAAAAAGGAGCCATTGTAATAGTCTCATATGCAATCTTGCCAGGGGAACAATCGGGAATGGCTGCCGCCACAGACCCCAAAGCCTGCAGAACTTCCCTTGCAGACACCTTCCTTCAACAGAGTATCACTTGTACTTGTAATCTTAATCTCTGAAGTCTGCGAGAAGGGAGAGAGACTTGGCTGATTTGAGTATTGAATACTGCTCCTATAAATTCCAACTGGTGGGTAGGATGAAGGTTGGATTTTTCCCAGTTTATTGCGATACCTGGAAACTCCGCCAGTGTTAGAGTGCAATGGAGGGCTATGACCAGTAGGCGCTTGGTGGGGGCAGAGAGGAGCCAATCTTCTAGATATGGAAACACCTGGAATCCCTGAAGTCTCAGATGAGCTGTTACCACTGCTAGGCATTTCGTGAGCACTCTGGGAGCTGTCGAGAGACCGAATGGCAGGACTCTGAATTGGTAATGATTGGCTCCCAGCTGGAAGTGAAGGAGACTCCTGGAGCGCTTGTCCATTTTGATGTGGTAATACGCATCCCGAAGATCTATTGAGCACATCCACACACCCTCCCGAAGAAATGGGAGAATGGACTATATCGTGACCATACGGAATTTGGTCTGAACTACTGATTTGTTTAGTTGGCTGAGATCCAAAATGGGACTCCAGTCCCCAGTCTTTTTTGGCACCAAAAAGAATCTTGAGTAGAAACCGGATCCACACTGGTCTAGGGGGACTTGTTGGATGACCCGTTTTAGAGACGGCTTTCTTATTTCTGAAGCTGCTTCTTCCCTTTGACTGGGTGGAACCTCGGGAAGGCATTTTGGTGGTCTTGGGTAAGAGATTAGGGGGATGTAATAACCTCTGGAAATTATTCTCTGCACCCAATGATCGTTTGTAATAGAGTGCCAGGCAGCTTGGTGCAGAGAAAAACGAGCCCGGACTGCTTCCAGAGGAAAGCAAACGGGCAGCGTTTCAGGACCGCTGATAAGGTCGTTCGGAAAGAATCCCTGGAGTACTGATTTTGGGGACCCCCTCTGCCCCTAAAGGGGCTTCGTCCATTACTAGAACCCCCTCTGCCTCTGGGGGAATCCTCACCACGTGCACTACCGAAAGGGCCTTGAGATGTTTTGTGCCATATCTTTCCACTCCACTGGTTCCTGGAGAAAGAGTGCTGAGGTTTGGAAAAACGTAGGCCAATGGCAGATGAGGCTTTTCAGTCCTGCTCGCACCTGGCTAATGTATCCTTCACTTTAGAACCAAACAAAGTGGACGGTTCGATAGGGGCGTTTAAGAAGGAAGACTTCAAGGAGTCCGCGAGGTCACAAATGCGCATCCAGGTGTAGTGTCTCATAATTACACCTGCACCCGCAGCTCTAGCCGGCCCTTCGGCTTTGTAGGACAGCAACCTCATGGACGAGTTGGAGATTGACTCTAGGGTAGCAAGCTGAGAAGCAACTTTATCGCATGTCCAGTCAGAAACCTGACTGCGAGGGTTCCAGAGAGCTCAGAGATGAGATCTCTTTGGAGCCTCATAAAATGTGCCAAATAATTCAGAGATCTGACAGCAAAGTTCGCTGAAGCAAAAACTTGCTTCCCTAACCTGTCCACCGCCTGGGACTCTCTGTTGAGTGGATGGACAGTAGGACTTTCCTCCACAAGGTCCTTTTTTGTGGCACCATAGCGTCAACTGGTAAGCCTCTAGACCAATGGGGCTGTTCCTCTGGAGGGGAAAGTATCTTGTCTGGTCTCCGGGGAATGGCCTCAACGGTATCAGGGTTCTTCCACGCCCGCTGCATGATGAGATGGACTAACTTTGGCGGGGGGGGGGGGGGGGTCACCCAACAATTAGAGGTCCGAGAGCGGAAGGCCTGTAGGAATACGGATTCCGCCAAGGAAGGGTTGGAGGGCTTCCAGTCACCCCTGGGGACTGTTCCTCATCATCGTAGTCCATATCCTCAGTGAGGGACTCCTTCGGGGAGTCCATGTGTTTCCTCTTACACGTCTGTTTCCGAGGTGGTTCTTCAGTGGGAGTGTCTGAAGAAGACTCAGAAAGGAGGTTACCCCTGTACAGGGTTTTCCTGAGGCTTGTGCTCTCAGAGTCCTGGGGAGGTGGCCTGTGATAGCTGCAGCTCAGAAGGAACAGGGGGAAGGTCCGACATAGGAGGAGCACTTCCCGAATTAAGCACCTTCTCCATCACCTGGAAGGCAGGGCCTGCCCAAAGAGGATTGGGAGCCCAGAATTGGAGTCACACCCCGCTCTGCGTGGCCCGCTCCCAAGGACGAAGCCTCAACAAAACCGGGGCGGGTGTTGCCCCTGTATCCGAAGATGGAACCAATGAAACAACTGGAACCATACCTGGAGCTGAGGGTTACACCCCCCCCCCCAAGTATGAGATTGAGGAAGGGGTGGTTCCGGAGGAATCGAAACCCAAAGGGGCCTCGGTGCCTCAGAGAAGGTCACTGTCGGTGCAGAGAAGAGGATTCCCCCAAAGACAACGGAGCTATGGGCCTCGGAACCGAAGGATCCAAGGGAGAAGAATATGTGGGAGTAGTGGGGGCAATGGACCCAAAGCCCAGAGTGGGATGGGTTTTAGGAAAATTTGTAAACCCTCTGGCTGTCAGCAGCTGATCGAACAGGCGCACCACATCCAATTCAGATAGACTCCTGGTGGACCTTACCGACACTCCTGAGGAGGGGTCATTTCGGTCCAAAAAGGGGCTAAAGACTTGTCCTTAAAATGGATCCAAAGACGGGGAGTACTGGGTCTGTGGTGTAGGAAAAGTCGGCACCGCGAATTCCAGTTTCAAAACAGGCAAAAGGGGAACTATCGGTACTGAGAAAGGGCTCGGAGCCAAGGGAATAGCTGGACTGGAAGTCATTATCGGCTCCGAAGAAGTGGTTGCTACTGATCTCGGAACAGAAGTGGGTGACGTCGGTGCGGAGGTAATAGCAGGCAATAAGGCTGGAGCCGAAATCACACTTGGAACCGTAGCAATCGGTGCAGAGGGCGGCGCTGATATGGAAGTCATTGAAATGTCTGCAGAGAGCACTGGAGCAGAACTCGGAACCGAGAAGGCTTGCCCTTATCACCAGCCGGTGAAGAGGGGTCAGAATGAGGATGTTTTTTGCCCTTTGATGGAGGGGTTGAGACCTCCGACGCAGAAAGAGCCTCAGAAAAGGGTGAAGAAAGCAGGCCTTTCAAAATAAGTTTATTTTTTTCTTTCATTCAGCGTCCGCTGACTGAAACTGTCACAAATCTGACAGGGAGGTTTTACAGATAAGTGGGAAAACCCCAGACTATACACACAATCATCATGCAGGTCGCTATTGTGGAGTTTACCATTGCAGGAAGTGCAATGCTTAAACCCCAAAGTCCCTTTCCTTTCAGACATACTAGGTATATCGATTCAACAATCCAAAAAAGGATAGAGAAAGGAAGGAAAAGAGAAAAATATCAACAATGGTATTAAGAATACCACAACGGTAAAGAAGGGCGTTTAGCAACAATGGTGGCGTTTAGCAACAATGGTAAAAAGAGGATACCCATGGGTAGCGCTGGTTAAGATAATAAGATATAGAAGTGTTTTAGTTGAAAATTATTAAGAAAATACAGTAAATTTTGAAAAAAATACAACACTTACTTGGAGAGCTCAGTGAAACGCTGCTATATGGCTGTGCAGCAAACGAGATCTGAGGTAACTGGGAGAAGGGCATTGTGGATAGCAACTTAGCTCGAGAGTTTTTGGTGTATGCAAGCTTGGTATTAGGCCGACACGGTTCAGAGCCCATCAGTGATGAATAGGAAGAAGATTAACAACTTCAGATTATTTTGTTTTAATATAAATCCTCAAGAAGAAAGAGAAAATGGAATTATGAAGAAAAACCCTAAAAAAAAAAAATGGAAGCTTAACAAAATTATAAAGCTTTGAATTTATCTGAGTATGTACTGGATAAGACCATCTAAACTGCTGAAGAGGCAAATATTAGGAAGAAGAGGGGAAAGGTGTATTATTGGAGTAGGTACGGAAATTGAGCACATGGAAGAGAGGTCAGCTTCCAAATTGGATCTGCCTATTATAGCCAAACATTCACAGTGGAAAACAGAGGTAATACAGAGGGCTGGAGTATTGGTATAGCTGGTATCCCAAATGTGATCTGGAGGGTGAAAGGACTAACGAGAAACACGGGTATAAAGAATCAGTCCACATAAAATAACTTTAGCTAGCAGATCTAGAGGAGACTCACTCTCTTTGATACCCTCCCCGTGGGAGGAATAAAGACCCCTTGCTGAAGTTTCCAGCAGTTTATTCAGTTAAGCAGACAGACGGAGGAGTGCTCTTGTTCATTAGAACAACACTCATGTAATATGAGTGAAGCAATACCTAGCATGTACTGCTGTCAGAAGGTATGAATGAATTTTGAAGTAACTGCTTTCAAAATTGCTTGAGTGCTGTTCCCTTAAGGAAGGCCAAAGTTGTAAGGCTGTGCCTCTAGTACCATGTGTTTTAACACAGCCGCTCAGTTTCTTACCCTGGGATATATGAGAGCACAGTACATTGTGCTAGCCATTTAGAGACTGGCACGTTTTTCACACCATCTATCCATCCTTCCCTGTAGCAAAAGAGAAATCATTGATTGGACTTTCTCTCATCTTTGGTTCTGTGTAGGTACCTTAGTTGTCTGTGTATATTCTAAGAATGCAGTATTATTTTTCCTTTATTTCTGGATTGGGGAAAGCCGGGCAGTTGAATATCTTAATTGCCGGAAAATTACGACATTATCGTAGTCCTGAAAAAAGGGATTTTTCTAAAGCTCACCCTGTCCTTGTGGACAACTAAGAATGGTTGGAGTGCTGACACTCTCCTATCCAAGATGAAAACTACTACTGGGGCCGTTTTTCAAGTCAGACACTTGAGCGCTGTCTCTGCATGTCTAAAGGATGCCTGTGTTATTTTTTCAAGGATATAATTCAGATGTTAAGGAGGAATAATCCTTTCCTTATGGTGGTCTCAACTGTAATACCCCATTAGGAACAATTTGATAGGTACAAGACTTGCCAAGAGTGCAGCCAATGGCATCCAAGCAGACAGATATATGAAGAATGTACTGTAACAGACGTTGAGGTCACTCCTGCACTAAACAACTTGCTTAGGTACTGGAATACAACAGATACCAGGAACAGTATTAGGGTCAATACTCCTTCCAAATCACTAAAATGAAAACCTCTTCCGTTTAGATAACTAGGATTTTCTAGTGGCTGATTTTCTATTTTTTATTTTATTCAGCATCTCCTCAGTAAACTGGTGCCTAACGGGAAACACGGTTAAGATCACCTACCCTGTGAGGTGCAGTATTTCCAGGTTAGGGTGTATAAGGGCCCCTTTGTCTTGAGTTTGGAAGTCCATTAGCAATGCCAGTGCATGATTTCTTTGGACATCTCCAAGAGGAGGGGGGGGCAGTGTTGCCTAGATGATTAGGGTGTAATCAAAAGCACCTATGTCCTCTCCTTTCTTGACTTCTGAATCACCTCAAGATGCAGGGAGACTGGAGGGAATGCATAGAGACCAGTCCATTTAATGGAAAAGGCATCCAGTGGATAAAGGCTCCTTCCTGCAACTCTTGAGCAGACATTTTCAGTGATCTATTTAGTGATGCATATAGGTCTAGCATTGAGCACTCACTTTGTAGTAAATAAAGGAAGACCTCAATGTATAACATCCATGCATGTGAGTCTGCCTTTGACCCACTAAGTTAATGCACCTTTTTTTAAATACAAACTTATTATAACAATGCCCAAACACAATACATTTAACTTTCACAATAATGTAAGATATAACTGATCACAACTTCTCACCAATTGTGGCAAGACACAGTCAAAAAGAAAAGGAAAAAATGTAATTTCACAATCCTGTGAACTGGGAAATTGCCCAAATTTTTGCCAACAATCCCTTCTAATTTTACTATTGGCACATTCCTTTCAACAATTATTAACCTTCACGCTTCTAGAATTTTCTGAAAACATTACAGTGCTTAATTGTCTGCCACTAACCCCCAAGAATATTATAAATTACAATCTAGTAATTGCAGGCTTTACCCTCCTACACACATCTTGCATTCCAGAGAATTTTCTGAAAAAAAGAAAGTATAACAAACATATGTAAATATTTTGTGAATACTAAAAGCTATTAAAACTGTACAAATAACAATGTTATCAGTAAGAAGTATTCTTTACAGGGATAACAGTCCGTGCACTCACTGTCTTTTCCATAAACACTATAACATATTATAATTCACACAAAACCCAATTTATATATTTTTTTTAACTTTTAACAAATTTTCATATCTTGAAAACTGTACAATCCAGGCATATATTGTTAGAACATTTTATTAATCAGACATAACGTTTCATATGACAAGAAATTCCTCTATAAGTGCATGCTTACTGAGATATATGAAAACATATGCTTACTTGTATAACTTGCAAAACAAATACTGGATATCTCAAAATGTACAACTTATGGTGCAAATATCAAAGACAGTTTTCTTTAACATGCAAGGTTTCACTTAATGTCAAGCAACAGTTTGTAAGTCACTTGAGTTTTGAAGTACATATGGAAATATTGCTTACTTTCATAATTACTAGGAAACAACTAGCAATACTTCAGTATAGTGTGATATAAATATAAATAAGCACCAAAACAGCGAATTATCCTGTCTCCTACATTGGTGTTTCACACCATACACCTCAAGAAGACATAGTTCTCTCAGTTGTGAAAATCTGAGCATAAATTTGAAAATATGAATAAGTGGCAAATAAGGATTAATTTATTTACTGCAGGACACCGCAGACTATCAATATTAGTGTCATTTTGTTAATAACTCCTTGCCCTTTCTAATACTATTATTACCTAGTAAAGTCATTTAGTTAAAAAAAAAAAAAAAAAAAAAAAAAAGACCCAAAAAACTTCTGGATACCATAAGGAGTGTGAACTGGAAGTATACAAAAAAGGTGTTTTAGGCTTGATTGAGTTAAAGGAAAAGGTCATTAAATTATGATCTGATTTAACAATACACAATGATAGATGTCATGTATAGCTGTGCAAGCAGTAGTCATACTTGGGAGGACTAGATACAGAAGAGTAGAGCCCCTGGTAGGATGACTATTTGTGAAAACGATTTAGCACTTATGTCAAGAAAGCAATGGGCATGTTGACCATTGGCAGTGTAGGTCAGCCAGTTTATTAATAAAATGTTGAAGTCTCCCTGTAAGAAGGTCCTGCATTTAATGTGAATTTCAGCTAATATGTTAAAATAGCTGTTGTGTTGAAAAGGGGACATGGAAGATGTTCTATAGCTTGGTATTGAGTGGTTCTTTGAGTAAATAGGAGAACCATTCCTGGAACTAGGCCTGTATGTGATCTACAGAGGCAAGCACCTAGTGACTGTGTGAAACACATAGCACAGCTGGACTTAGTGCAACAATGCAATGATCCACGATATGACCTGTCCACCAAGAGGAGATATGGAGGGGTTAGATGTGATGGTATGCAGGAGTGGTCTGGGTTATGACAGATTTGAGCCTTCTAGTAGAAGTTGGATTTTGGAATGTATGGAAGATTGAAATATAGCTAGTTAGTTAGCCTTAGCTCTATACACAGCATAAGTTCTGGATGCCCCAAAGGCAATCTCTTGTCAAGGAACTGCCCCTTGGGAAGATGTAGTGATACTCAGAAGCCCCCAGGTGATTGCTGTTCAGCTGGGCATTACAACAGTAGCAACTTGTGTTGCCTCACTGTGACTGCAAGTTGCAGAAGAGAAGATTTCTGTTTGTTGATTGTATATGCACACCTAAGTGCTTGGTTACTTGCACTTGCTGAGATCACCCACGCTCATTTAACCATCACGTCTCCACAGTAGTTTGAAAAGCCTTTTATCTGGCCCATCTAATTTCCAGAGGAATCTCCAAAGTAGTCTTAATATCCATTTTACTCTCATCAGCCCCATTACTGAATATTAATGCACCTTTTGTCATGTATTTATCTAAACAGACCATGTCTCTTACAGACTCCTCTGTGGAAACCTACGCCTAGCCTTTCATGTCATGAAAGAACAAAATTTTATTCCTTTGCAGAATTAATGGTACATCAAATACTTGATTAAAGGAACTAAACCTTCAAACAGCAGATAGAGACAATTTAGCATGACAGATTCGTATCCCTTACCTTTGGAACAAATTTCCACTACATGCCAAGCAGAGTAGCAACCTTGTCACTTTCAATGTAAACCTAGACAACTGGATGGGCAGTCTCAAATTCTCTCCTGGTCTATCCTGTCTTGTCTTCCTTGAGGCTAGATGGAAATTATGAATAGTTTTTTTCGGCTAGGCTTGAAATAGTCTGCAGAGTGATTGCCTAGTAGTGACATAAGAGCCTATGGCAGGTCTTTGTGGATTGTATTTGTCTGGCCCAATCTTCTTGGACCAGTTTTGCCAAGGGTGATCCCACTAGGAACAAAAAATGCCATTCAACACAGCACTGAGTAAGAAAGGGGTAAACATTATTACATGACCCTGCTGCACTTTTACCATTTACAGCATCTTATTTATATGTATAATCACTTCAGTAGCTACAGTCATAGTGCATATTTTTTTTCGTCACCTGCTAATTATGGGTTTGGAATAAATGGCTTACCTTACAGACTCGCACACTATAATTACAAACTGGTGTCAAATGACATTAACTATTTGCTTTTAAGCTAGTTCAGTATGTTGTCACAGCCTTGCATATTTGAAAAAGGAGACGACGACTGCATGAGAACATTTACAGCCAAAAGGCCTTTTCCCCTTGTAGATAAGACCTCTTAGTAGTTTAGTTGTATAACAGAGCCCTTGTTTTTAAGGGAGTTGCTCCTCCTGATTTTGGCCATTAGTATTCTTTTTATTACATCCACTGTTTAAAACCGTTTTTTTATCAGTGGGGTTTGTTTTTGGTGTTTGTTTCTGGTTTATTTCTGGTGGGTAAGGCAGCTTCTGTGCAGACGTTCACATATTAAGTACTTTCTACAATGCTTTTTTGAACAGACATCAGTTCCAACTATATCTTAACAGTTTATGGCTTCTAGGATGAGAGACTGCCCACATGGCCAATCTATATCTAAAAGGCAGCACATGCTGTCAGAAAACGAAAAGAGCAAACGGACACAGAAAGGCGTTCCAACATGAGTCTGGAGACAGAATTACAGCTTCAATTACTGCTGAAGTTGGTATACCAGTAAAATCCATGATGTAGCTAGGGGTTGCTGGAAAATCCTCATATGAATATGGTAAGCAAATTGGACTGCCTAAATTGCAGTACACAGCACATAAACATCATTAAACATTTCCAAGCTAGGATCAGTTCTCATTGCAAAGAAGTTTAAAAAAGTGACTGTAACCCAAACAATCGGTGTTCAGTTAGCAACATGGGCAGTGGAGGAGATGGACAGGCTGGATAAGTGTGTAGGTCTACAGCAGTCTCACCCATCCTTGAAGGGGGAGCAACTCTGGCATGCTGCTTCGGTGACACCTAGAGGGATACATAGGGTGTTGCACCTTCTGCAGTATGGACCTGTTGACCATGTTGCCAGTGACATAATTGCACTAAGTCCAGAGATGTGTGGAGGCATGCTTGCTTCCTTACAATGGTAAGCAGCTATAGTGAAACTGAGATCCAGTGGGGTCTCAGACCAGCCCCCCTCTTTATTGCCTAACTCTCACTGTTCTGGAGAAGAAATGGGATGATAAAGGCCCTCCATCCAGGGAAAAATTTGCTCTTTTGCTCTCACCTGGGTTAGAAGGTACCAAGCTCCTATCCTGAGACAGGAACGAACAGGTCAAAGACACTAAGGAAGGACAGCCACTGGACATGACAAAGAACAAAGAAAAATTCCCTAGTTGGAATCCACTTGGCCATTGCTAAATGACTGAAATAAATGATGGACTTTTGACTGCTCAGTATCAGGAGAGTTCAGGGAATAGCTGAAACCAAGTGAAGGTCTAGAAACAGCACTGTTTGGGAAGGGGGTCACAGCTGGAGTTTGGCAAAGGTGAATATGATCTTAAAGAAATAAAAAATCTTCAATTATTGTTCTTGGCCAAAACAAGAGATTACAGAGTTCTGAGTGCCAGCTTCACCTGAAGAGATATGTGAGGAAATACATGCCCTATCCTTGCAGGTAAGCTAGTACTGTTGCAGGATAACTCAAAACTTCCTGTGAGTAAGATGAACTGGAACAGAAAGCTAAAGCTACATAGGTTGTTACTAGGCTAATGACCACCAAGGCCCTTACAAGCCTAGCAATGCATCCAGAACCATTTGGGTCCTAAAGTATCATGGGTGATTATACAGTGGGGTGGTGGGAGGCAAGCTAGTAGGGAGGTAACTAAGGACATGTGGGTGGGCAGGGGTTATTAGTTTACATTTTTTTCTTATTGACATCCTCTGTCCATAAGGGACATGGGGGCCTGATTAGGGACAAACCGATTTCCCATCCAATTGTCAAGATTTCATTTGAATAGGGTCAGGGATGAACTCTATTTTACATGGCTTAGGAGCCTATTCCATACTGTGGGGATCCTTTGCGACATCTGTCCCTCCAGCACTTTCTGTTTGTCACAACCAAAGTTTAGATCCCTGGATCTAATGCTTCTGGTGCTGTTTGTTTTGCACATGTGCAACAGATCAATCAGGGCTGGGTCTGAAGAAGCTCCGTAAGCTAGAAAAAGATCACCTATTGGCAGAATGAATACAGTGACAGAGCCTTTAGCCAGTGTAGGATAGGATTCCCATGCCCCAAATTCTCCTAGTGAGAAACCTTTGTGTACATTCCAACTGTTTCAAGTGTGTGGTTAGATAAATGTCAAAGGGGAACTGTACTCAATGATAGATCTGATAAAAGCTGAGTAGTGGCACCTACTTTGGACATGGATGCCATACCCTTACCTGTAAGCTGGATGACATAAAATTATTTTATTATCTTAGCTATGTGTTGATCAAGGCCAGATTGCCATCTACATATGCTCCTAGAATCCTCACTACTGGGTCAACTCTTAGGGGAGCTTTTATCGATGGTGTAATTACCCTGGGTTAACAGTCTCCCAAAGAATATTATAACATTTTTCAGCACTGTGTTTTTGGTCATGGCTTTTACACCAGTTACTTGCTTGCCGGAATCTATAATGGCTCCCTGTTTAGTAATTCATGAACTTGGTGATCCAGAGGCCTTGAGCATTAGCCTTGACATCTTAGAAGTAGATGCCAACCAGCAGGAGGCCCAGCATGGAGCCCTTAGTTACTCTGCTGGTGACTGGTCTTTTGGTGGAGATGGTATCACTGATCCGGACTTCCTGAGACTGGTCTGTGAGCCAGCCAGTAATTGGTGGTTGTTCCCTGCTTGTTTGCTGCCTTTTCTGGAGGTTTAGCCAGCCAGTAATCCAACAAGTTTTGTTGGGGTTAATAATTAAAAAAAAAACAAACAAAAAAAAAACACACAAAGTTCAGTCCATGAGCCAATTGTTTTTTTGGGATTAATGCCTAGCAATACCTGAGTGGGGTATTGTATCAAATCCCTTTGCCAGATCAAGATAAGCAGAATGCACTATTTTACCCTCATCCATAGCCTTGACGACCCTCACAAAGAAATTAAGCAGGCATGACCTTCCCTTAAAGCCAAACTGGGATGGATCCAGTGTATGCAGGTTGCCAATGTCCTTGTTTATCATTTCCACAATAATTCATTCCATGGCTTTGCATATTAGACTTGTCAGACTGATGGGTCTGTAGTTTTCTGGGTTGTTTTATGGAGAAGGATGACAGTTGAAGTCCTCCACTCACTTGGAGCATAGCATGTTTCAAGGCTGTAGTTGAAAAGTGCTTCAAATGGTCTTGATAGGTAGTGTTTTGAGGCAAATTGGGATGTTGTCAGGACCCACAGAGGCAGTATTTTTGACTTCAGTGAAGCCAGCATCTGGTCCCAGCTAATAGTTATATTTATCAACCCCAGTGAAGTTAGTACCAGTCACCACCAGTTCAGCACACTGCTGTGTGTTGCCTTTATGGTTCTGGACATAGCTGAAGGTCATGTGATCATCTTTAACCTACGAGGCCATCCTGATCACACAGGTGACCTTGCGGGACTTACTAGACCTCTTTGTTCTTGTTTAGTTGTATAAGAGAGCACTTGTCTTTAAAGGAATTGCTATTCCTGATTTTGGCCATGATTTTTTTTTTTTATACGCTGTTCAAAAGAGGATTCCATCAGTGGCATTTGCTTTTGGTGTTTTGAGTTTATTTTTGGTAGGTAAGGCAGCTTTTGTGAAGTCATTCAAATGCTTGTATAAGGACTCTGAATAATTCTGCATAAATAGCTGTGGTCTCGGTGTTAGGGATAGCCTTGAATTTTGACAAACCATCAATTAATAGGATATAGTTTGCCACAGAATTGCTGGTAACTGTAACTGGTTTAGCTGGGTTTCTAGGTTTAATTTTTACTTCAAAGGAGACATCTTTGAGATCCGACCTCACTAGTGAGAATGTGACACATGGAGGTGCGCAATGCTCTCCAATTTTTTTGAGACCAGATCCAGTATGCTTGATCCTCTGGTTCCAGGGTGTTTGCGTTAAGTTCCAGGAAGCATTGTGCCTGTGAGTTTGAGGCAGTATACCTTTCCCAGTCTATAGAGGGGTAGTTAAAATCACCCATGAATAGGATATGTTTTGGTTGGATAGTGAGTGCCTCTAGTAGGTTTAGCTAAGATTCGTGAGACTCAAGGGACATATATGATGACCTGTAGCTAGCCACAATATGGCGAGGGACCTTGTCCATGGTAATTTGCACATGGATGAGCTCCATGGTATCACTCTATTTAAATAGCCTGGAGGTATGTTTGTTGCTAATGCAGAGTGAGACACTCCCCACCTTTGGCCTCAGCCTGTGCTGTTGTTGGTTTAAATGTGTGGAAGACACTGTAGCCTTGCACTGCTACAGTACTTTCTACAGCTTTAAACAAAGTCTGGGTCATGGTACAGATGTCTACATTCTCCAGAGTGAGGAGGGCTTGAAAGGTGTGGATTTTTTGTTTGTTTAGGCTCCTACCATTGAGCAGTAACACCCCAAGGTTGCCTGTAGACTTTTTCATTATAATGATAGTTTTGTCTTTTTGGCAATGCCTAAAAAGAGCTCTAAGGGGTGGATAAAGTTTATGCCAATATCCAAAAGCCTAGGGGGAACAGGTGCAGTTCATCCTTGGCAAAACAACGCGGTCTTTTGACCATGTGCTCCCTTGCTGACAGATCATGGATTCCCTTGGAATGACACTAAAAAATAAGCCCATTTTTAAAATCGATCATTTTATGTTCATACTGTGGCATCATCCTTGGTGGATGTACAAAGTTTCATATAGCCCAGTGATGTAAATTTCAGGTCATATACACCCCACATGGACTATGACAGAATCGTACTGGTAACAGGTGCAGTTACTTGTGTGTGCGCGCTTGTGATACTGCAGACCTTGGCTCCGGACAGGCAACTAACCATTCTTTTCTTCTTATCTAACTTGGTGAGTGGGGCGTCTGTGTGATGCACAATGGAGTCTTCAATGACAGTATTGGGTAAAGTATATGCCTGCATTTTGGGCTTTGCACTTGGGTTACCATTAGGCGTAGGCTTATTTAACGTGTCTGGTGTTGCTTTTGGAGTATGATTAAGTGACTGCTGAGGGGAAGTACTATCATTAGATGGCTTTGAAGGTCTGACATTTGGGAAGGTTTCTTGTAAGCACCTCAGAGTATGACAATCTGTGCGAGTGTGCAAGTGTGTGGAGTAACTGGAGAGTGCGAGGGATATACTGTGGGTACTCCTAATAACCTTGGTAGTATGACAGTTTTTTGCCTGTAGGGAAATTGTGTATTTACAGCAATTAAATGCTATGCTATTTTCTTTAATGAATAACTGGTGGTCAGAAAATCAGAATTATTATGGTTGCCTTAGTTGCCCAAATCTACCAAGCTGGCTACACAGATATTTGGAAATTGAATGTCGATGCTTTCTGGACCTGGAATAGGGTGGGCTGTGTACGATTAAGGACAGGGTTTTAAGAGGGTCTCCTAGGGTAGTTCTGGTGTTAAGGGCAAGATGTTATACAGTGCTAAGATATAGCCTCAAGGATGACATTGAGCACCTGTTTGCTGAGGGTTGCTGGTGATGTATTCAGGGAATAAGCCAGGTTGCAATGTTCAGGGTTTGCAGCTGAGGATGCAAAATCTGCCCCTCCTGCTGGGACAGCAGAGAGGGGGTTTGATGTAGGTGCCAGGGTGGCACTACTATCAGACTGCATAGGAGTGGGTACCAGTGCTGGCGTGGCCAGTTTGGTGCAATAAGGATTGTCCTTGGCCTGTCCTGTTTGATTTTGAGTAGTACTTTTGAGAGGAGGGGCAGAGGGGGGAAAGGCATAGATTGAGAGGTTTTCCCCATGTAAACATTAGGGCATCCACTTTCCATGCTTGGCTGTGGGGAGTTCTGGTGCAAAATTTGTTCAACTGATGGTTTTGGGGGGAAGCAAAGAGGTCCACCTCTGGTGTTCCCCACCTGTGGATTAGAAGTTTGAATGAGTTGGGTTCCAGTTTCTATTTGTGTGGGTCCAGTAGACTTCTGCTTAAGTCGTCTGTCACTGAATTTTGTTTGCCTGGCAGGAATTGAGCTTGCAGGTGCACTTGATTGCTCAAGGCCGTGTCCCACAGAGCCATGGCTAACCCGCAGAGTGGGTAGGAATGAGTTCTCCCCTGCTTGTTTATGTACCACATAACTGTGGTGTTGTCTGTCTTTATCAAGAGTTGTCCTGGAAGGATAAGGTATTTGAAGGCTGTCAGTGCATTCTGTACAGCTAACATTTCTTTTTGATTGATATGCAGGTGAATTTGTCCTGGGCTCCATTTGCCTTGAAAGCATTTGCCTGCCATGCGAGCCCCCCATGCATAGTCTGATGCATCTGTTGTCAGAGTTTGGGCGGCAAGGGTTGAGTGAAAGGGAGTCCCTTGTTGTGGTTGCAAGCCTCTGCCCACAAAAGGAATTCTATCCTTAGGCAAGGAATGATAGGAATCACGGTTTCCAGATCCTGAGAATGTTGACAACAGAGACTTTTCAAGTACCATTGAAGTGTCATCAGATGCAGTCTTGCATACAGAATTAGGATAATGCATGAGGCCATGAACCCTAGGGCTTGCAGTATTTTTCTTGGGTCTATATTACATGAACGAACATTTAAATGTTCGAATTTCTAAAGGTCGACCTTTAGAGATCGAACATTTAAATGTTGGAAAATGTAATAAAAACAAAATAAATGAAACAAAAATAAAGAAAAGGGTTTTAGCAGGGAGGCAAGCCCCCCCTGCACCCCCACATGGGGGGCTGCACCCCCACCCCCGCTATTAAAATATACCAACTCCGAGATCACACATCAGTGCACTTCAGTGCGGAAACGGGAAATTTCCCCTTCACTACAATGTAGCGCGATCTTGGCGTTGGTATATTTAAGTAAGGGGGTTGTGAGTGGCGCAGTCCCCCACATGGGGGGTGCAGGGGGGCTTGCCCCCCTGCTTACACCCTTTGTTTTTTTTGTTTTTATTACTTAGGTTTTCTTTTTCCTTTTTTTTTTTTTTTTTTAAAGATTTTCGAACACGTAAATGTTCGATCTATAAAGGTCGACCTTTACAGATTCGAACATTTACGTTTATTTAATATAAACCCTTTTTCTTGCAGATAGCTGGGGTTTGGTGGTCAGTATTTTGAAGTAATTTGTCAAATAAACCTGCTTTTCTAGAGTGAGGAATGCCATCTGGGAAGATGTGTTCAGGCTTGATCCCAGGAATACAATCTTTTGGCTGGGTACCAGATATGATTTCTTTTCGTTGATGGTATACCCCAGAGAAGTTAGGAGTCTCTCTACAAACGTCAGGCGCTGAAGTAGCAATTCCTGACTGTCCGCCTGAATCAGACAATTGTCCAAGTATGGGTAAATTTGAATATTTCTCTGCCTGCAGTATGCAATGGCTGGAGCCAGGCACTTTGTGAATACCCTGGGCACAGTACATAAGCCAAAGGGAAGTGCAGAGAACCTGCCCTGAAACGTACATATTTCCTGCAAGACTCTCTTATGTGGATGTGCAGATAAGCTTCTTTTAAGTATAGGGTGACCAGCCAGGAGTCCTTGGTTACCACAGGAAGCAGCTGCTGGAGTGTAAGCATTTTGAATTTTGGTACCACCAGGAAGGTGATGAGAATTGACAGATCCAGGATAGGGCGCCAAGAGTTCTCTTTTCTGGGCACCAGAAACAGTCTGGAGTAGAAACCCTGTCCCCTTTGCTCTGCTGGAACAGGCTGAATAGCCCTGATACTGAGAAGAGAAAGTACTTGCTTTTGGGCCTCTGCCCATTGGTTTGGAGGAAGGTCTGGCAACCCACTTGGGGTTGGCAGTGAGTGGAAGTAGAATCGGTATCCCTGGGATACAAAGTTTAAGACCCATCAGTCCTGGATAATGTACTCCCAGTTTTTTTTCATGCAGGGCGAGTTTTCCTCCTAGGGGTGCAAGTACTTGGGCATGGCTGTGAAGGATGAACGACAAGTCATTTTGAACTTTTTGCATAAGGGGGTGGCTTACTACTCCCTGTTTTTGAGGTGGGAGCACTCCACTGTTTAGATCTATGCATACCCTGAGACGGTAGTCTTTGTGGTCTGTTGCCCCCAGGTTTGGGCTGAGGTCTGGGGGGGGGGGGGGGGGGGACTGGAAATATCAGTTTTTAGAAGGCCAATGCCTACCGAATCTAGCTGGTTGTACCTGTAAGAAATCTTTAACAGTTTGCATAAATTTAGCTTTTTCTCCATCTTTTTAAGAACTTCTGCTTTTGTGCCAAACAAACATTCTTGGATTAATGGAGCATCTAGTAATTGGAGCATCTAGTAATTTTGCTTTGACATGGTCTGGCAAGATTTGTTCTTTCAGCCAAGCAAGCCTTCTCAGAACAGACCCAGTGACAGCAGCCCTGCAAGATGCTTCTAAGGCATTAAAACCACACTGCAAAGTATGTTTACCAACTTGGTTTGCAGAATGTATTAACTCTTGTAAATCTTTATTTTTTGCACAATGAGGAATCAACAACATTTTTTGTTTAATTAGTTCCATAATATGCTGCTGGTACTTCAACATGTGAAACAGGCAATTTAAAGCCCTGATGGCAAGAGTTGCAGAGGTATATACCTTCTTACCCCATCTATCTAAAGCTCTAGAATCCCTGTCCAAAGGGGTAGGGTTTTTGGCTGTAGTAGCCTTAATACCTTTAGGTCACTGGGAAATGGTCTCTGGATCTGCAGTGGGATTTTTAAAGAGAAATTTGTGAAAGTCAGGTACGCTGTAGTACCTGTCAGGCTTCCTAGGAGCTGGTGGTAAAGTTGTAAACATCATCTACAATATCCAAGACAGGGGGTATAGCTAGAGGCCTGTGCTGAGGCAAGTCTAAAAATTCTGAGTCTCTTTTTGGACTGTGGGTAGTCCTGGCATTCCCAGCGGAAATGCTCTCTTACGGAATGCAAGGTTTCACCGAAAGAAAGGTCCTCTGGAGGGGAGGCAGAGGGAATAGAATCCTCTGCATCTGAATCCTCATAGGTAGATAAGGGTATGTCCTGGTAATCAGAAGGGTCAAAGTCACCAGACTCATGGTCTGTAGAGTCACAAGGAAAATCAATTCTTTGTCTTTTAGAGGGAAAGGCTGGCTTCCCCTAATTAAAGTAATAAGGTCTTCAGCCATTCTATGCATTTGTTTCCGTGGCATGGGAGCTTGAGAATACACATTGATCATTGGTTTTCTAGGCTTACTGCAAACTCTGGGCCTGAGAAACTTGGTAGTTTTAGTCAGAAACGAAGTAGTCGGTTTAATATGAACATCGGAAGGTCTGAATACACCCTCAGAAGCTGGTAACCGCACAGCGGCTCCAGATCTATCCAAGGTAGAGACATCTGCAGGTTCCATAGTTGAAGAAGCATCTCGTGGCATACTGGACTGGAATCTGTAGAAGCGGGCATCAGGAGCTGAGAAAGGGCTTCACCGAGTACCGGCGAACTGGCGACTAGCTTAATGGAAGCATCGTCGGCAGTTTTGGACCTATGCAGTCTGTCTCTGTCTTTATCCTTACGTTTTTTGGAAGATTGGTAGTTGGATGGCTTATCGAAGCCATTTTGGAATATGGAGAATGAGAGCAAAAGAATTTAGCAAAAAAGATAGCCCAACGATGAATAGTTTGGGCATTGAACAAAGCACAAAACCGACAGCGAGGAACGTTGTGGTCTGGGCCTAAACAGGTGATGCAGTAAGAATTAAAATCTCCGTGAGGTATTTGCTTTCCACAGGCTAGACAATTGTTAACTATTTCTGACATTAGTTAAAGCAAGAAAAAAGGATCCCTAATGGGGTACTTAGCTTTAGAAGACTTCAAGTTTGAAACCGAAAAATGAAAATTTCACGTAGTGGCCGACTGGCACTTGCAAACTGTTTCGGCTTCAGGCTCCTGCTTGGCAAGAAAAGCTGATGTAATGGTGTCGGCTGCATGTTTTATACCCCTGACGTCATGGAAGAGGAGACAGCATCCGACACAGAAATCCCAAGACTCTGGTATTCGGGCCAACTGAGGGCTACCTGGAGGTAGATAACCCTAGTGTGATGACTGCAACAGTGAAACACGAAGAACATTGTTCCATCTGCGTTGTCCATTTTCATTCTTCCTCAACGAATGGGTTTGGATCTCAGCCTTGGATCTGACTCGTCCACTTTCTTTACATTCTAGAATCTGAATCTTGAGCTACTCCCTTACCCATAACGACCCTGATCACTGTAATACATCAGATTGAGTTTGCTGCTATTATATAATATTACAGAAAAAAAATTAACTCAAAATAGCTAACACAGAACAGTATAGCTGAAATATCAGGAGCTCAAACAGGAACAATGGTTCCTAACAAGTATTCTATCAGGTCACTCCCAAAGACATGGATAGGGGGAAAGGTGGGAGGGGAACTGAAGAATGAAAATGGGCAACACAGATGGAACGTTATGGTGAGTACATAACTTTTATATCTAATGTCATTTTTATTTGTTCCTCAATGAATGGGACAGAGTCGCCAGCTATAATTACCTTGGGTGGCCCTCAGTGAAGCATATGCTGGTACACCACAGAACCAAATGATGCTTGGTTCTTAGAAAATATGTCCAATTTGTAATGAGAAACAGAGGTATAAGCATTAGACCAAGTGGTAGCTGCACAAATGTCATCAATGGAAGTTCTAGTCCAAAAGGCAGCTGACATTGCCACTGACCCAGTTGAATATGCCTTCAGTTGTTTTGTTAAGGTAAGGCCTTTCAAGGAATAAACATGAGAAATACAATCTGTTATCCATTTTGCTATAGTAATCTTCAAAACTGGCTTTCCCATCTTGGTATTAGAAAAGGAAACAAATAACTGGTCTATTTTTCTAAACTTCTTGGTTCTGTGTAGGCAAAATATGAAATTGTGCACATCTAGGAGATGAAGGGTATATTCTTTATTTTCAAATTTTGAAAAGAAAACTGGAATGACTTGATTGATGTTTGATTCAGAGGCCACTTTAGGTAGAAAGGAAGGATTGGTGCATAGGGCAACCCTATCCCTGTGAAAAATTAGATATTGTGGTTCTGAACAGAGTGCCTGGAGTTCTGAAATTTATCTAGCTGACGTAATTGCCAGCATAAGAACAGTTTTCCAAATTAAAAACTTAAGGTGTACTTTAGCTGAGGGCTCAAATGGAGGACGTACTAAAGATTATAATATCAAAGTCAGGTCCCAAGGTGGAGTGGCATCTTGAATTGGAGGTCTAAGCAAAAATGTACCTTTTAGGAAGACCTTGCACAGCTTAAGTGACGCTAAAGGAGAAGTCTTACTGCCAATGTGGTAGTTGCAGATGGCTGCCAGCTGTACTTTAATGGTACAGAAACTTGCCCCAGGAATGAAAAATGCAGGCAAGGAAATCTAAAATAGTTGGGACTGGAGCATTAAAAGGATCTATGTCTCTCTGATGTGCCCACAAAGAATTTTTTTTCATTTACTCATAAATCTTTTTTGGTTGAAGGTTTGTGGGACAAAGAAAGGATTCAACAAACTGTTGAAGAAAGCCTGGTATGTCGAGTCATCACTGGAATGGGAGAAACCTGCATTCAACTTGAGGCCTGCAATGTCCGGATGAATTATCTTGGAAGGTCTGGACTGGGATCCGGTGTCCATGGAGGACATACTATATGAGAACACAGGGAGGGAAACCACACTTGCCGAGCCCAGAAGGGGGCAATGAGGATTATTTTGCTCTTCAGCTGGCTGGCTTTCCCAAGAAGCTTGGGTATTATGGGTAGAAAAGGGTAATGGACGGCCAAACATGGACTACAAAATCTCTCGGTGACTGTCCCTTGGTGGGGGTGGGGGTGGGGGGGGGGATTAGGGCAAAGAACCTGTTGTATTTAAGGAAAAAGGTGAACAGGTTGCAGCATGGTTGACCTCATTTATTAAAGATCATCTCTGCCACTGATTCAGAGACCACTCGTGAGGAATCAGGATGGTCCTGCTGAGCTGGTCTGCTAATATGTTAGATTTCCCTGGTATGTATGTCGCTATTAGAAAGTGGCTGGAGGAAATTGCCCATTCCCAACCTCTCACTGCTTCTCAGCATAGGGGGTAAGATCTGGTTACCTCCACCCAGTTTGTTGATGCACCAGACTACTGACATGTTGCCCATCTGAATCACAATTGTTCCTAGTACAAGAGAGCTCTGAAGGGCATGCAACACTAAAAGCACCACACTCGTCTCTAAACATTTATATACAAACTGGTCTCTTCTTGGGACCACATGCCTTGACTGTCTGTCCCAAATAATGCCCCCCACCCTAACGGAATGGCATCTGTGGTCAATGTGGCTTTTGGTGGAGGGAGGACAAATGAATGACCTTGATGAATCTCTTTGGAATCACCAAACACCACAGTACAGATTTTCTTCAAAAATGAGAATTTTATTGGCTGTCAGAGGTTTTTAATAAAAAGACAATTGCACTGCTAGAGTCCATTGAAGAATTCTCATATGAAGCCGAGCAATAGGTAGCAAAGTTATTGCAGCAGCCACTGACCCTAGGGCTTTGAGTATTAATCTTGCTGGGGGTGAGGGATGACACAGAACTTGACTTGACATGCAATTTCAGAGCAAGTATTCTGTTTTGAGGCAGAAGAGCCAGGCAACTGACTGTGTCTTAAGCCCCAAGTCTTGAACTGGTTGAGGTTGGGACTTTACCTTCTACTATCTCAGTCTCTGGGGATTATGATAAATAAGGTAATCTCTGGCCTTTTCCAGAAGATGCCTGGCTGGTGCACTGAGTAGCCAGTTGTCTAAATATGGAAACAATCTGAATCCGTGCAGTCTTAAATGAGCTGTTCCCACTGTCATGCATTCGGTGAACACCCTGGGTGCTGTGGTGAGATCAAAGGGCAGTGCTCTGAACTGATAATGGACTGGCTCCCACTCAGAAGCATCTGTTCCTTTTTATATGATAGTAAGCGTCCTGAAAATCTAGACAGCACATCAAGTTGTCCTCCTGAAGGAGGGGCAGAATGGATTGAACTGTAACCATCCAGAATATGGAATTCTTTACAAACTGGTTCAAATAATGGAGATCCAGAATGGGTCTCAGAACCCCTGTTTTCTTTGGCAATAAAAAGAACCTTGAGTAAATTCCAGATTCTCTCTGGTCTGGGGGGGGACCTCTTAGATGACTCTTGTCCAGCAACTTTTGAATTTCTACAGCTGCTTGTTCCTGCTAATTGGGTGCAACATTGAGGAGACTTTTGCTCTTCTGTGGGGGAACTTGGGAAAAGAGAATGAAGTATCCTCTAGATATGATCCTTTGCAACCAAGAATCTTGTATGATGTCTGTCCAGGTTTTTGGGTGCAAGGATAAGCACCCCCCCCCCCCGACTGCCTCCACAGAGGGACAGTCAGGTAACCTTTCTGGAGTGCTGAAGTCTGTCTGAAAAAGAATCCTGATTCTGCAGACGCCCTCTGCCACGAGGCTGGCATCTCCTATTATAATCATTTCCCCTTCTGCCTCTGGGGGAAAAATCTCTGGGCAATTCCTGTAAAGGACCTTGGGATTTTCTGAAGCATGCTGTCTTACCACTTCGTTGATTCCTGGAACAGGTTCTTTGTGGGGTAGAAAAGTGAAATCCCATGGCACACAGGGTCTTTCCATGCTTCTCACTGTGGGAGAGTGTCTCTAACTGCTGGCCCAAAGAGGGAAGATTCATTAAAGGGAGCATTGATGAATGACACCTTAAACGGCTCCGCAAAATCACACAACCATATCCAGGCATGACTCCTAATGGCTATGCCTAAACCGGAAGCCTGTGAGGAACCTTCGGCTGCATGTGAAATTAATCATGTGGATGCATTAGTAATACACTGAAGGGTAGCCAGCTGTGAGGAAAAAGTTCCTGCTCCTCTACAGACATGGACCCTGGGGGAGAGCTAAACAATTAAGCAATCGTAAAGCAAAGGCCACTGATGCATACAGTTGCTTCCATAACCTGTCCAATGCCCTAGACTCCCTGTTGGGGGTGAACAGAGGAGCTTTGCTCAGCCAACTCCTCCTTAGCAACTGCCGCAATGACCATGCATCTACAGGAACATCTTTCGTCCAATTTAACCTATCTGATGGGCCACTAAGAATCCTGTCTGTGCGTTTAGCGATTGGTTCTACAGAGCCTAGTTCCTTCCATGCTCTTCAGGAGACCACGCCTATCAGCTCATCCGCAGGTGGGGTAACCCAAGATGTAGATGGTCCAGACCTGAAGGCTTCCAAGAAAACGGATTCCATATGGGAAGGTGGTTGGGGTAGACCAACCACCATTTTAGCAAAAGATCTCTAAGATGTCTCCAAATGAGATATCCTGAGATGGAGATCTAGGGACCCTTCCCCTTCATCAAAATCAGTGTCTTCTGTGAGTGATTCCTGTGGGGAATCCAGGTGCCTCTTCTTGCATGATGTCTTCCGAGGAACCTCCTCAGAAGGGTGCTCTGCGGAAATGTCAGAAGAGATGGGAAGTTCCCTGGTGGAAACCACTTGGAAGCTCATCTGGGCTGGCTGTCCCCAAGGTGTAGGATTAGAGAATTCAGACAGGATCCAAAGGAGGATGGGGACATGGATCCGAAAAAGGAAGAGTCGAAGTCCATTCAGGTAGAGACAATACCCTCTCCATCACCTCGAAAGGCTAGGGCTCATGAGACGCTGAGGGCAATGCCACCAGAGCAGTGACTCTCAGATCAGAGTGTCCCTGCAGCCCCAGAACTCTAGGATCTGAAGGGAGAGTCTGAGATGAGCTGTCCAGCTCCAAAGTTGCAAGAGGAAGTGATACCTGCTGAAACGTCAGAGTCTAGGTCAACCCCTCGTATCCTGCGCCAATGTTTTGGCTCAGAAAACTATCATGTGCCAACAGAACTGGAACCGATCAGGTCAGGGAAGTCGGAGTAGAGGATGCTAGGACCTTCACCATCTGATGGTACAACTCTCGGCCCTTTGGATCTGAGGACTCCAAAACTGTGGGTTGGAGTGGAAGAGCATTATGCAGGCTGGAAGGTAGATTTAAGGCTCACTGATCCAGTGGGAAATGCAGCCAGCAGAACCTCCATCTGAATCTGTGTTCTGATGAACTTCCTCATCATCCTATTCGCCTTCCACTCAGAATGACTCTGGGAGGACCTACCAGAATAGGAAGTGGATGGTGGCCATGAAGACTTTTTCGGGGTCTCTTGGAGGAATGGAGACATCAAAGTAAGAGATACTGGCTCAAGAGAAAATCTCAGAGAACGGAGCTGAGGAGACTTAGTACTTACAGGTATTAGATACAAAGCCTTTGGATCTGAGGTCTTGGGTACCTTCGCAGGAGGCTATGAGGAAGGTACTGACTGAGGTGACTTGGATGAAGAGCAGTTCCTATGCACTTTAGCCTCTCTAGATTTTTGAGAGGGGGTTTGAGCCCCTGATGAAGATGTACCACTACAAGGAGCCAAAGCTGGAAGAAGTCCTTTGAGGATCAACTTATTCCTGCTACAACTTCATGCCCTGACATTAAAGGCTGCACAAACAGAGCAGGAGGTGTCCAGGTGTGCTAGCCCCCAACAGTACATGCATTCCCTATGGGCATCAGAGTTTGGGATCTTATGCCCACCGGAAGTGTGCTTTATAAATCCTGTAGGCTTATCAGCCATTATGGAAAAACTGAAGGTTTGAAGAGAGATCAACAAGCCATAACAAAAAAAAGTAATAATTAAGAGGATAAAAAAATTAAGGAAGAAGGGCTACTGACTATGGTAGATAAAGAGTACCTCAAAAGAGAAAGAGAAAAGGACAAAAGTCTACCAGCTATAGCAGCTGGAGAATACCTCAAAAGGAGGCAGAAAAGAAAACATTATAAAGTCTACCTTATGACAGAAAAAATGAATCAAAAAAGAAAGCAATGGAGATAGTACACACTATAAAATAACAAAGATAATAGAGAATTATAGAAAATTCAAGGCTTTAAAGCTAACTCATGAAAAAAAATTTCCCAGAGCTCAAGACGTCACAATCCTGTCTGATCCTGAAGAACAGCAAACGAGATCTGAGGTATTACAGTGATCAGGGGCATTATGGGTAAGGGAGGAGCTTGACAGTCGGATCCTAGAATCTAAGGAAAGTGGAAGAGTCAGATCTGAGGGTTGGATTTGAACCCATTTGTTGAGGAACTAATGAAAATGACATCAGATCAACTGTTTAGACTTTCTGAAGAACTTGGTTCTATTTAAATAAAATCTCAGTTGTCTATGAACATCAAGACAATGTAGCAAATATTCTCCTTGTTTAAAAAATTGGGGAAACACTGATAAGTTAATGTCTGACTCAAATTGTTTTTATATGCCAGCTTAAGCAGAAAAGCAGGATCCAATCTGAGAGATACCCTGTCTTTATGAAAAAACAGATATGGAGGTAACGTGAATAAAGCCTGCAGCTCTAATACACACCTACCAGGAAAAGGGTCTTCCAAGACAACAGGTTCAAGGGAATCCATACTGAAAGGTCAAAAGGGGGTCCCAGCAAGTACATGAAGCATAAAAGGTAAATCCTATGGAGGGTCAGGGTCCCGGGCAGGGGGTCACAATAAAAAGGTTTCTCAGAGAAAAGCCTCTGAAATCTTTAAAACTGCCACAGATGTAATATTTCTGCCAATGTGAAAGTTGGAAATATCTGCCAAATGGACTTTAATAGTGGAATAACTAGATCCCACATAAAACAGGTTAGCAGGAAAATCAAGGATAGCCTCCAAAGGTGCCAATAAAAGGTCCAAGTCTTTAAAAGAGGCTCAAAAGGCCAAAATTTTCCACTTGTTAATGTAGACTGACTGCAGATAATTTCTGAGAAGGCAACAAAATGTGGACCACTCTCTCTGAAAGACTGGGATATCTGACCATCATGGGAACTGGAGAAACCACACGGTTAACTTGGGTGATTGGACAGCAGGGGAATCTAAACCCACCAGATTAGAGCCGAGATCAAGAATTGGATCTAAAAACCCTCCTTGGGTGCTGGAAGAGGCCATAGAAAGGGGAAACATACCTGATGGGGCCAAAAGGACCAATGAGGATCATAATCGCTTTGAAACAGGCAGTCTTCGAAGGAGCTTTATTATCTGAGGAGTCAGGGGATAAATATACAAGAGACCCAGGAACAAAACGTACAGAAGAGTGTCTCTAGGTAACTGTCTCTGTGGAGGAACCGAAGCATAACAACTGATGCACTTGGTTTTGGATGGATAAATATACAGACTGCAACATGGCATGTCCTAGCACTGGAAAATCCGAGCCGCTACTCTCAGATTTAGGGACCCCTAATTTGGAATAACATTCCTGCACAGACTGTAAAATGCTGGATTTCTCTGAGATGTGCATTGCCACCAGAAACTGCTGAAATTAAATTACCCCTTGATAAACCTTGATGGCCCAATGACAAAGAGGATAACACAGAGTTCATCTCCGTTTGTTCACATACCAGACGGAAGACATACTGTTCATTTGCAATGAAATCACACTACTGGGGAGAAAGTCCTGAAAGGCTTGCAACACAAGGAGACTGCCCTCTTCTCCAAGATACTGATGTGAAGATTGGCCTTGAATGTAGACCAGGTCCCTTGGACCATCTTCCCTTTGAAGTGCTTTCACTACCTGAGAAAGGAGGCATCTGTCGTGATCGAACTCTGCGGGGGAGGAAGAACAAATGGCCTCCCAGCTGACACCAGGGGAAACTCCAACCGCCACTTGAAATGATTTCAACAAACCTCTGTCAACATGATGGGAAACTCCATAGGGTGAGTCAAGTAGGACCAATGCTTTGCTAGTGTCCACTGCCATATCCTCAAGTGGTACCGCATCAGGAGAACTAAGCAGACTGCAGCAGCCATACGACATAAGAGTTTGAGAAACAGGGAAGAGGGAGGTTTCCTGTGAGACAGTAAGACACTGACCCGAGTTTGAAGGTCAGATATTCATAGAGCTGGGAGTTTTGCAATCAGTGATATTGTGTTCAGCTGGCAGTCTATGAACGCCAAAGTATGAAATGGCTAAAGACTGGACCTCTGATAGTTTATGGTGTTTCCCAAGGAAAGGCACAATTAGAATAGAGAGTCTCTGGCCATGACTAACTATGCCCTCGTGAAGGCAGTGAGAAGGGAATTTCCTGGAGAAGACCAGGAAACTCTGCAGCCTAAACCAGGCTGCCTCAACTACCATGCACTTGAACACCTGGGAGTGGAGGTGAGACCAAAGGGCAGTGCTCTGAACTGATAATGACCAGTTCCCAGCTAAAAATGCAGATACTTGCTGGACTGCCTTTCTATTTTTATAGGTGTCCCTGAGATCAATTGAGCACACAGTCTTCCTTCCTCAAGAAAGATAAGATGGATTGCACCATGACCATCTGGAACTTGGTCTGTTTCACAAAGTGATTAAATTTGCTTAAATCTAAAACTGGTCTGAGGTTCTTGTTCTTCTCTGGAACCAAAAATAGCCTGAAATAGACCTACATCTGGTAGGACCTCTTGGATGACTTAATTTACTAACAGCTTTTGGATTTCGATAGCTGCATTCCTTCTTTGATGTGGTGGCACATCTGGAAGATGCCTGGCAATTTCTTTTAGTGGAAATAAAAACAGAATCATGTAGCCTGTGGATATGACTCAACATCCATAAGTCCGAGGTCATGGCCTCTCAAGTTTCCTGGTGTAGAGCCCAGCAACCCACAACTGTCTCCAGAGCAGGAGAGTTGGGAAATCCTTCAGAGATGTTGTAAGGACCTCCCTGAAAAGGCTCCATGGAAGCACCCATTCTGTTTAGCTACCTCCATCCCCACAGGAGAATCCTGAAAAGACTACTGTGCTTTTCCAATTCTGGTTCCTTGACACGGTCCATTGGGGGCAGCAAAACACATTCCAAGGGCAGACAGCATCTTTCCGTCTTGCTCACTCCTGGTTAAAATGTCTTGAATCTAAGGCCCAAAAAGTGAAGAACCATCATAGGGAGTGTTGATAAAGGACACTATGAAGCACTCTGCAAAGTCGCACAATTTCATCCAAGTATGGCAACAGCTATTGAGATTTTAAATTGGCTGCACTGGATAGCAGATGCATGGACATGTTAAAAATTGACTGAAAGATGGACAACTGTGCTTCTATGGTCTTCTCAGACTCAGCAGTCTGTTGTGTCTTAACTACTCTTGAAACCTCTAACAATATCTCACTGAAGTTTTGTTAAGTAAGCCACACAATTTAATGCTCTCACCCTGCCCATGGGAATCTGGGGACAAGTGAAAGAAGCAAGTGGCCCTATATGCAGGGTAGTCTGGAGGTCTACTGCAGTGGGCTGTCACAAAAAAAGCTGGTTAGAGTACACCAGCAGAGATGAGTAGGGATGCCAGTTGTCACAGACTACTCTGTCTCTGGATGGTACAGCATTCTCTCTACAATGTCAAAGCCTGAGACTGAAGCAGGACACCCAGATCCCATACTTTTGGGATCTGAAGACTCCAAGGATAAGACTACCTCTGGGGCCACACCACCTGGCCCAACAGCGAGACCGGAGCTGAACTACTGAGAGCTGAAGCACCGAGCAGAAGGGATGTTTCCAAACTGTGAAGTGTCGATCCCGACCCAGTCAGCCAAAGCCCTGAACACTGAAATTGAGAAGGCCAAGGAAGGGGTGGGGAGACAAGATCGGCCAGGCCATTGGATCGAACACTGATGGTGGTAAGGCAACTGGCCCTAGGAAGCCCAGAGCCACCTGGCCCGAGGGAGGAAACAAGTTAGTCACAGCCAAAGCCTTGAGTCAAAGGCCTAAGGCCAAAAGGGTGAGGCCTAACTGCATCTGGGCCTGCAGAAAAGACCATATCAGCTGCTCCAAATCTGCAGATTTAATACAGCTGACTGATCAGATCAACACAAATAACTCAGTGAGGGAGGCTTGGAAGCCCATCTACTAGCACAATGCTCAGAGGACCAGACCCAACCAGACAGGATCAGATATTGGGCAGAGAAGTCAAACACTACAGGGAAATTCCCAGGGAGTGCGTGCGTGTGCGTGTGTGTGTGTGTGTGTGAGAGGGGCAAATGAACCCTGCCCGAAGGAGCCCTGCTCGACAGAAGAGGCTAGGGACACTTTGCAAAAGGGGAAGGGGCCTTCCCCACAATTGCAACTGCAGGAGAACAGATCAGAGGATGCTGCAGGGACAGCTGGAGGGGCAGTATACCTTTGGATTTTTGACCTGTCTTACTAGGAGCACGGGGAGCTATGCATCTGTGATCCCTCTCAGGTGATTTGGGGTCCTCAGTTCCCCTCCTTCCGACCCTGATCATTCTTATCATGCTTGCCTGCCAGAGCAAAGGAGGAAAAAGCATCACCAGCAGGTAAAAGACTCTTCAGTACCAGCTTGGCCCTATGTTCATAAACAGCCCTGGACCCAAAGCTATCATAAATAGAGCACTGGGTCTTCAAGTCCACTTCCCCAAGACACTACACACACCGATCATGCAAATCTTGGGATGTGAGTTTGTGGCTACACACCACATACTTCTTAAACCCCTTATCCATGTACAACAGTTAGCACAAAACACAATAGATAAAGAATTACCTGAACTACACAAACGTAACACTATAATATTGTTACTAGAAAAGTATAACATTAGAGAAAAAATACACACAAGGCAGGAAAAGCCTGAAAACGCCATTAAAAAAGCTCTACACTAAATTTAAATCTATACTACCTAACTCTATCTACTACAGAACAATAACACATTTTTATGAATAAGAGTAGAGGAAAAAGATGATGAAAAAAGGCATGAATGCACACAAAAAGGATACACCCAGCACAGCTCGAGATCTAGCTGCTATCCTGAAAGGCAGCACACAAGATCTGAGGTAACTTTACATAGAGCAATGTGTTATGGATGGAGGAAGAAGAGCTTGGGAAGCTGAAGTCTTTTGGAAATGGCTGGTCTCTGCTCAGAAACAGATCCGATAACCCACAGGTTAAACTTGGATAAGAAAAACAATAGTGGATTTGTTACTAAGGTTGCACAAAAGTACCATTCAACTGGTGGTAAGCACTTACTAACTTAACATTGCATATTCACATATTTTCAGGAGTAACAGCCGGGTTTTCCCAGCAACACCCACAGGTGTTTCTTGAAAAAGTCCAGTTCCTCTGAACATCAGGTGCCAGTATTTTGAATCTCTCAGATCTCCAAAAGGAGGATCTTCATGGGCTGATTCAGCAGACTCAAGAGGATCTCGTACTTGAATATGAGTTAAAAGAATTTCAGGAGAACCCAAATGGGTTGGTTTAAGACCTCTCTCTCTTCTGATGAAGTCTATCAGAGCCTCTGACTGATTTTGGAAGTGTGTGTGTGTGTGGTACATTTTATATACATACATACACACAAATACATACATCTATATACATGTTATTTCTGACAATGCTGATTGCCTGTCCCTCTCAAAGACAATTTGCTCATTTATTCCCCATCACCAAGGTGAGAGGCAGTCTCCAGGAATGGTTTGGGATTTTTCATCTTTGGGTAACTACCTTCATCGCACATGTCCCACACAACCCCAGGGTTTGCTGAATAATGGTTGTACTGGCAAGGGTGTGTCACACACTTTTGCGAGTGCCATATCCCCTTAAGGCTGCCCTGCCCTCCCACTGAAGCCAACATTCTTGTGCACTCTATCGCATCAAGGATTCTACTGCAGAAATGAGTGTCTAGACATATGTCATGCACCCTATCCCTCCATCGGAACACAGGCAAGCCAGCTAAGACATGACACCCCCCCAGACCAGTCCTAACAGATGCCCGACCCACTAATTTGAACCTGGACCACTTGGGTTGTAGTCATGGCTTTATCCATCTATGCCAGTGGAGATTGCCTGATTCTGAAGAAATACGTTATATTTTGAGGGACTATCCGTACAGTAGAAGCAAAAGAGGAGGAAAAAGAAACTTGGATTAGAACCACTTCCCATACCATCATTTACCACAGGCTACACGGAAGGAACCAAGGATACAAACATCAGTGATAATGGAAGGAAAGCCAGTATCTCCAAGTACCAGAAGCCTCCAAAACAACATGACTAAATAGAATGTAATCAAATGCAGGAAAAGACTTAGTCTGAAAATTACAGAGATCCAGCAAGAGCATGAAGACGGGCCTGCAACATTATCTGTTCATAGTAAACAATGGGGATACCAGCACAGGTGTCTGGTGCCACACCAGGATTAACAATGACTCCACATCAGACACCCACATAACAGACAGCAATGGTGTAGTGATCAAGATATTGGATATCTAGTCCTCACTGTGTGCTACAGAACAACTAGTTAATGACAGGGTGACAGCTCAGCTGTCAGGACTGATGTCCACAGTGTATCACATTCTCACTACTACCCTTCTCATTTCCAGCTTCCTAATTTTATTGCAAATATGTACATAAGTTGATATCTGTTTGTTTCTTACTACTGTCTACATAAACAAAAGCTTACTATAACATTAGATCCTTATCGTCCCTCTCCATTCATCGTGTTTTCCTATCTGACCTTGTAGAGGATCTGAGCCAGTAACACAAACAAATCTAAAAAAGTGCCTACAATCATTGGGAATGGGAACATGATGATAAGCAACTTTTAAATCTAGAGGTTCCAAGAAACTGTAAAGAAAAATTAGAGTTAAGAGAGACTTGTAGAGAAAGCATTTTGAATTTTGGATTTTTGTGTGACAATTTAGAAAAGAAGGGTTTAGGACAGGTCTCAAAGTCCCTCTTTCTTTAGCACCAAAAACAATTTTATGTTTGAACTGAAGGAACAAGTTCTATTATTCCCTGAAACAGCATCTGATCCAAGATTGGAGGAAACACTAAAGTTTGATTGGATGGGTGTGGACAAATACCTAGGTAAGGAGGACTGACAGCTGTAACCGTTTACAATTATTCTTAGTATCCTGGGGTCTGACGTGATCTGGTGTGAAAGAGGAAAGTGAAGGCCTATTGGAAAAGATTTATCACATTACCAAGGTGGGAGGGGGAAAGAGAGTCACTTGACAGTCACTCATCCTTTCTGGATTATCCTTAGGCATGGGAGAGCCCTCCTTTCTTTTTAGAACCTCCCTACTATAGTTTCTTAAATGTTTTTCTTTCTTTTGCAGTGACTTCAAAAAGAACCTGGACTAGCTGGAAGGTTTCTATTTTATTTAGAAATGTAGACTTGAATAAGTTTTCCTCTTTTATGGGATCTTTTTAGTACCACAACAATGGAAAAACCAAAAAGGACTCCTCATCTAAAGAGGCATTCAGTAACTCAAGCTTCACATATTCTGGCAAGTTTTGTGGGCACACCCAAGTAAATCTTCTCATTACTGAGCCATGGCAGCTGCTCTGGACACTACATTAGCCATACCATAAACACATTAAAGTGAATATTTGGTTACTTGAGACAGAAGAAAGTAGGGAATATCATACTGAAAAGTTCACCTATTACGTTTCTCATTTTGTCAAAGGCAAGAAAAACATATAAAGCTTGACTGTTCACTGTTCAAAAGCTAGTGTGAAAGAGGTATACACCACATTACTCCAAAAACATCAAACGCTCTTCCATCCTTATCAGATGGAATAGGATTAGCTGCTATAAAGCATTCGGAAGAAAAAGGTTTTGACAGACAGATCAGTGCATGACCTGCTCTGCGTTCATTAAAAGAAATGTGCGAGTCTGAAGAATTAACTTGTCCGATTTCTTTTTAGGAGCTAGCAGCTGACTGTCAGGTAAACTTCTGACTGCAATGAAATCATCTTCTAAAGCTGGTAAAATAAGAGGGATAGACCACAGGCTGAGGGAGCATCCCATCTGTAACAAATCATAAATCTGCTGGGTTTATATTATTTCTGTTTCCAGTTAAACAAGTCTTTCATCCTGCTTATAGTGTCAGAAAAAGACAACTCCAAGCGGAGAGCTTGAAGAAATGTTTTCTTCCAAGCCAGATTCCCACTTCTCTGAAGAAGAAATCGGTGAAGCTTAATCTAATACTATTTCTTGTATGCCAGACTTAGAATCTGTTGGATGATTTGCCCATGTCTGAAGTGAATGCAAGCATGACCTTGGAGGATGTAGCAACCCCTTGACCCTTGGTGGCTTCACGAAGGACACTGCCAGAGGGGTCTAGAAGAAATAGAGGGTGGTTTGAGGATTTTGAGAAGGCCACAGTGGAGTCGCCAACTGAAGGCAGAGCAAAGAGGAAGTCAGCGAAGAATCCAAAGCCTTCCTGGAAACTTTTTTGCTTTGGTACTTCAGAAGGAACATCCAAGGAGCCGGAACCTGTGATACTACTAGTAAGCGCATTCATATTTTTAGTTTTCTAAATGAATTAAGAGGGTGCTACATCTGCTTGTTACTGTTTTATTGGCAAAGTCTGAACAAATCAAATAAATGAGCATCATGTTCTTCCCCTAAAAAGAAAGAACAGCTGTGTACACTTACCATAAATGTGGCTGTTCTAGTGTATTCACTATTGCAGTCATCACATTTGGGTTATCTGCTTGCAGTAGCCCTCAGTCGGCCTGATTATCAAAGTCTTGGGTCCTGCGTCGGTTTCTGTCTCATCTTCCGTGACGTCAGGTAGTCAGGGGTATAAAGCATGCAGCCTAAGCCATTGTATCAGTTTTTCTTGTCCCAGATGTCAGGTGCCCCCCTAATGGGAAGCAATTAAATAATTTTATATATATATATATATATATATATATATATATATATATATATATATATATACACATACACACACACGCACACACTCACACAAGATTATACCTCCAACAAAAAAGAAAATACACCAAAAAGCTTTTAAGTATAGTAAAGGAGAGTAGAAGTATAGCCAAAAGAAGTCAGGGTTCTGAAGGGAGGGTAACCAGGACTGCAACAGTGAATACACTCGAACATCTACATTTATGGTAAGTGTACACAACTCTACTATATTCTTTGTGTTTCACTGTTGCAGCCATCACATCTGGGTAGATTCCCAAAGCTAAGGATGGGAGGAGAAATTTAGATAGCATTAGGACCCGCTATAAGGCCCTGCAAGACTGCAGTGGCAAAGCCAGCTCTGGATTTAGAGAAAACTGGTAAATGGTAACGCTTGGTGAAAGTATTACAGAACTCCAGGTAGCAGCATCTAGGATGTCCCTGGTAGGGACACCTGTGAGAAAGGCTGTAGAGGTAGATGCAGCCCTGATTGAATGGGGTCTAATCCCCTGTGGGATATGTTTTCCATGGTGCTTATAGCAGAAATGAATGCAATGGCCTATCCATTTAGAAATGGTTTGCTTTGAAATAGCCTTCCCCTCTGCCCTTGCAGCAAATGCCACCAGCAGTTGTTTAGATTTCCTTTGAGGTTTAGTCCTGTCCAAGTAAAATCTAAGTTGTCTGTGCACATCTTAGGAGTGCAGTATCTGTTCCCCTTTGTTCTGTGGATTAGAAAAGAAGGTTGGCAAATGAATGGACTGATTAAGAGCCACACTGGATACCACCTTGGGCATGAAGGAGGGATTGGTCCTGAGGGACACTCTGTCTGCATGAAAGATGATGAAAGGCTCCACTGCCATAGGGGCCTGTAATTCAGATACCCTACTTGCTGAAGTGATTGCTAAAAGGAAGGCTGTTTTCCAAAAAAAGGAATTTTAACTCTGCAGTTGCAGCTGGCTCAAAGGGAGGAACAGTGAGTTTTTCCAATATAAAGTTAAGGTCCCAGGCTGGAGTTGGGGCTCTCCTGGGTGGTCTTAAGTTTTTGGCCCCACTGAGGAACTGCTTGAGCAGTGGATGAGAGAAGAGGGGTGGTTCTGTGTTATAATGAGCTGAAATGGCTGAGGCGTGAATTTTGATGGAGGAAAAAGAAAGCCCCTTATGAAGCATCTCAGTTAAGTATTGAAGAATCTAAGGTAAATTGGGCACTGCTGTGCCCCATCCCTTGAGTTTGGTTCCAGGCACAGAATCTTTTCCATTTTTCAGCATAAGAGTTTCTAGTACTAGGCCTCTTTGCCTCCAAAATGACATCCAACACTTGTTTACTGAGGGATGGTAACGGAGAGATCAGGTAATTAGCCAGACTGACAGGTTCAGGGTTTGAAGCTGAGGATGCAGAATCTGGCTCTCCTGCTGTGACATCAGGGTAGAAGTCTGGGGCAGGTGCCATGGAGCCAGCAGTGACAAACTGCGCAAGAGGGGGTACACCAGTGTTGGCGTGGCCAGTCTGGTGCAATTCGTATCGTCCTTGGTTTGTCCTGTTTGATCTTTAGTAGTACTTTGGAGAGGAGAGGCAGAGGAGGAAAGGCATAAACAGATAGATTTTTCCAGCTGAAGGACAGAGCATCCACTTTCCAAGCTTGTTTGTGGGGAGTCCTTGTGCAGAATTTGTCCAACTGGTAGTTCTGGGGGGAGGAAACAGGTCTATATCTGGGCTCCCCCATTTGTTTATCAACATGTTGAAAGTCTTTGGTTCCAGTTTCCACTCATGCATGTCCATGAGATTTCTGCTTAGTTTGTGTGCCAGTGTATTTAGCTTTCCTGGCAGGAACTGTGCCTGTAGATGCACTTGGTAGCTCAAGGCTGTGTTCCACAGAGCCATGGCTAGTCTGCAAAGGGGGTAAGAATGGACCCTGCTTATTTATCTACCACATAACAGTGGTGTTGTCCGTCTTTACCATTAATTGTCCTGGAGGAATGTGGTCCTTGAAGGCTGTTAGAGCATTCTGTACAGCTAACATTTCTTTCTGACTGATATGCAGGTGCATTTGACTTGGGTTCCATTTGCCATGAATGCACTTCCCTGATAGGTGAGCCCTCCATGCATAGTCTGATGCGTCTGTTGTTAGGGTTTGGGCGGCAGGGGGTAGAGTGAATGGTAGTCCCTTGTTTTAGTGGCAGGCCTCTGCCCACCAAAGGAACTGTAACCGTAGGCAAGGTATGATAGGAATCATTGCTTCTAGATCCTGAGATTGTTGACACCATAGGCTTTTTAGATACTACTGTAGTTTCCTCATATGCGGTCTTGCATATGGAATTAGTAGAATGCAGGAGGCCATGAACCCCAAGGCTTGCAGTATTTGCCTTGCAGATAGCAGGGTTTTTGTGGCCATTAGTTTGGAGTAAGTTGTCAAATGAAATTGTTTCTCTGGGGTGAGGAAAGCCATCTGGGAAGTTGTGTTTAAGCTTGCTCCCAGGAATATAATTTGTTGACAGGGTACCAGATGTGTATTCTTTTCGTTTATGGTGTACCCCAGACAAGTTAGCACCTTTTGTACAAATGCCATACGATTCTAAAGTATGTCCTGGCTTTCAATTAGACAATCGTCCAGGTACTGGTATATCTGAATATTTCTTTGCCTGCAAAATGCAATGACTGGAGCTAGGCACTTTGTGAATACCCTGGGGGCAGTAGATAAGCCAAAGGGCAGTGAAGAGAACTGATAGTGCATGTAGCCTGCTTTGAAGCATAGGCATCTTCAAGATTCCCTGATTGGTATGTGCAGGTAGGCTTCCTTTAAATCCAGTGTTGTCAACCAGGCACCTTTGCCTAGCATAAGAAGTAACTGGTGAAGAGTTATCTTGAATCTTGGAATCACCAAAAAGGTGTTTAAGATGGTAAGGTCCAGGATAGGACACCATGAGTTGTCTTTTCTGGGTACCAGGAAAAGTCTTGAGTAGAAACTTTGTCCCTTTTCCTCTTCTGGTACAGTTTAAATTACCTTTATGCTCAAGAGAGAGAGTACTTGCTTTTGAGCCTCTGCCCACTGATTTGGGGGTAGATCTGGCCAACCGTTTGGGGTTGGTAACGTGTGGAAGTGAAATCTGTATCCTTGGGAAACTATATTTAAAACCCATTTGTCCTGGGTAATGAGTTCCTAGTTTTTTGCCTGCAGAGCAATCTTTCCCCCTAAAGGAGCAGTCAATTGAGAAGTACTTGGAAGTTTTAAAGTTAAGTCATTGACACAGTTTACCATAGGGGGGAGTCTTACTACTCCCTGATTTGGAAGTGGGAGCCCTCCACTGCTTAGTCCTCTGTGTACCCTGGGACTGAAGCCTGGGTGTTCTGCTGGTTCTGGGTTTGGACTGAGAAGGCCTGGAAGAGGCAGGAAAAGACCAATTCTTAGAGGGCCAATGCCTACTAAATCTTGGAGGTTGTACTTGTAGGAAATCTTTAACAGTTTGCATAGATTTAGCTTTTTCCTCCATCTTTTTAAGAACAACTTCTGCTTTGCAAAGTATGCTTTCAGCAGAATGCATTAAATCCTGTAAATCCTTATTTTCAGCACAGTCAGGAATCATCATTTTCTGTTTAAGCAATCCAATAATATTCTGCTGATACTTTAACATATGAAACTGGCAGTTTAAGGCCCTAATGGCCAAAGTTGCATATACCTTCTTACCCCATCTATCCAGCACCCTGGAGTCTCTATCAGAAGGGGTAGGATTTTTGGCAGTAGTAGCCTTAATGCCCTTGGGTCCCTGTGAAATGGTCTCAGGATCCGCAGTTGGATTTTTAAAAAGGAACTTGTGAGAGTCAGGAACCCTGTAATATCTATCAGGTTTTCTGGGAGCAGGAGGTAAAGAGTCAGGGGCCAAGCTAGGTTCTGAAAAGGCATCATCAACAATGTCTAGTACAGGAGGGATAGCTAAAGGCCTGTGTTAGGGCAGGAGTAAGAAATCCCTAAGCCTCTTTTTAGAATCAGAGTAATCCTGGCTTTCCCAGCGAAAGAGCTCCCTAAGAGTATGCAGGGTTTCACCAAAAGAGAAATCCTCTTTGGGGTGGGGGGGGCAGAAGGAATAGAGTCCTCTGCTTCAGAATCCTCATAGGTAGATAAGGGTAAATCCTGGTCATTAGAGGAAACAGACGTTTCAGAAACCTGGTCAGAAGTATCATAAGCAAATTCAGTCTTAGGTCTCAGAGGGGGAAGGTTGGCTTCCCCTGATTAAAGTAATAAGGTCTTCAGCCATTCTTATCATTTGTTTTTTAGGAATAGAGGCCTGACCATGTGGTCTAGGCGTCTGTTTTCTAGGCATGGTTCAAGTTTTAGGCCTTGAAGAAGAAGATGGCATCGGTTTAATATGCAAGTCAGTAGGGCCTGAATACACCCTCAGAAGCCGGTGCCTGCACAGCGGCTCCGGACCCATCCAAGGTAGAGACATCCGCAGGTTCCACAGTTGAAGCATCTCGTGGCATACCAGACTCTGAATGGGTCTCAGTAGAGGCCTGCGAATCTGAAGTAGCGGGTATCAGGGGCTGCAAAAGCACCTCACTGAGTACTTGCGACTGGCTTAGGAGAAGCATCATCGGCAGCTTTGGACCTAGACGGCCTGTCTCTGTCTATCTTTTTCAGAATGTCGGATGGCTTACCGAAGACATATCTGGATAATTGAACAGAGTACCAAAATATTTAGAAGCATAAATATACCAACGACGAATAGATTGTTGGTTAAATAAGGCACAAAACTGACAGTGAGGTACGTCGTGGTCAGGGCCTAGGCAAGGAATACAGTACAAATGAAAATCTTTGTGAGGTATTTGCTTTCCACAAGAAATACAATTATTGACTTTCACTGACATCGGTTTAGAGCAAGAAAAAGTTTCCCCAACGGGGTACTTGGCTTTAGATGAAGACTTCAGTTCTGAAGCTCGAAAATGAAAATTTCAGGAGTTGGCCGACTGGCACTTGTGGACTTGCTTCTGCTTCGGGCCCCACAAGGTAAGTAAGACTGATGTAATGGCATCGGCTGTATGCTTTATACCCCTGATGTCATGGAAGATGAGACCGCAACCGACGCAGGACCCAAGACTTTGATAATCAGGCCGACTGAGGGCTACTGCAAGCAGATAACCCAAATGTGACGACTGCAACAGTCAAACACGAAGAACATCTGACAGGATGTGTGGTGACCTTTGTATGGCATCTGTCATCCACATAAACTCTTCTTTCTCCTAGGAAATTCTGACAAAAAAAGATATACTTTTTTCACAGAAATGGAATGTAGTCCCTAAAAGAGGTACTTATCAGTCACTTTACAATAAAGTACAGTTGTGTACACTTACCATAAATGTAGATGTTCAAGTGTATTCACTGTTGCAGTCCTAAGAAATGGGTTATCCGGCTCCCGGTAGCCCTCAGTTGGCCAGAATACCAAAGGTAAGTAAAAATTACATTGGTTGGTAAAGGATGTCAGGGCGTCGAATACAAAAGGTGGCAGCCAACGTCACTTCCTCAGTCTTTCTTGGAGGGGGGGGGGGGCAGACCAGCATCATAAAAGCAGACAAGGAACTAACAATGGAACACACACAAGAGACACTGAAAGGTGGGAGAAACCTGCACCAGTCTTTGCTCAGCTTATAGGCCAAACTCCTTAATGATACACTCCTGCACCCACAGGATACATATGGTTGATATTGAATCCCTGAGAAATCAGAAGTGGCAAAGGCAGACCAGAAAGACCCTTTCTGATGGAGGTGTATTGATCTGCATGAGTTGGGTTCCACTTCCAAGAGGACAACTTCAAGTCTCAAGCACATGAAATCTATGACTGGGTGAAGTAAGGTACAAAACTCCAGGAAGAGTCTGGTATAATGGGCTCCAACAAATTACCCAAAGGCAAACCAGTGGAACAACCTTGGGATCCATCACCCCCCCCCCCCCCCAGGCAGAAGCTAAGGGTGTGTTTCTTCCAATCCTAAGTTTACTCTCTGAGGCTAAAGACTGACTAGGGCTTAATTCTTCATTAACTGAGGGTGAATTCACAACCTGCAAGGTTTGGAGGGCAGCATACCTCTCAACTGTCCAGATTTTTGCCTCACATTTTTTGGTGTGTTCCTCATAAAATATGTGGTTTTCTGGATTTTTGTGGCAAATCAGTGAGGACTGAATTAATTCAATAATGACAAGCATTTGAGTTTCAGACTTCATATACTTCAGAAAATGCATGGTAACACAAAACCCTTTATATTAGCAACTTTCTAAGTTTATAAGAGCAACATTTAAAATCTGTCTATTTTTGGACCTTTGTCCCCCCATTATTTTTTGTTTTGTCCAGATTTGTTGTGCTCAGAGGTTGAGAGCCAAGGAGGGCTGGCCTGGACCCCAAACCTAGGTTCGCGAATTGCACTAGTTCCCCTTTGTTGCTTATCTTGGTGGCAATGCTCCACACTTATGCCTTTTGTTGGGAGAAGACCCCCCTACCAATCTTTACATGAAGAACTTTTGACTACTGTCTTTGGAAAAGTGGCTTAACAAACTTCTTTGCCACTGATGTCAACTGGGACGAACCTCTGGCACTTGATGCAGCTTGCCAGTGTTATGTTCAATCCTGAAACATGGAAGACAAAGCCAGTGTGGGTGACAGCTGATAATATGATGCCTAAACAGACATTATGATGCTTGGGCATGCAAATATGGGACTACAGTAATATCAGAGAAGTAAGGTGTGTGAGCAACAGAAAAGGTCTCCTGGAAAGATCTCACTTAATGTTACATCATGTCTGAATACCCAGACAATGCATGGCATCCACATGCGCAGGATATTTTGATAAGAATAACAAATTTGGACTGCTGGGAAAGAAATATCCAGTCTAGACATCATAAGAGGGTCTCTGACATTAGATTATATACCATCTGTCTATAGCAAGACACAGATATAACATGGTCAGATAATCTGTACAATATTCCAGTGCTTTTAGCCACCAGGATGGTTTGTTTCTTTTAAGGAGTCTGAAATGCACAGTGGAGTCCAACAAGCCAAATCAATGCAAAGTAGTAAGTTCTAGCAACTTAATCAATTAATCCATTCTAAGCAATTTCTACACAAACTCTGCATTATCCTTGTTAAACAAAAACAAGACAAGATTTTCATCATGAGAGACAGTGAAAAGACAATTATAACAGAACCATTTTGCATACATTTGTAAATCAATTCATTTAAGATAATAAAGACATTGTATACCTTTGCTTGATCATGTTCTGCTTTTCTAGTTCTTTTCATAATTTCCTCAATTCTCTGTTTTAAAATGAAAGACAAGAACATTACATTAAAATGATAAAAGTATTACTGCTCTGACACAAATAATTTAAACCAGTTAAAAATGTGCAAGGAATGTTTAAAACCATTCACAATATATCATTTAAGTACTGTTATTTTCTTAAGTACATACTCAAAGAACTAAAAGATTGAAACTACTTTTATTAACATAAAAATACCAAGATGGTGAAAGAGTCTTATTCAACATGTTTATTGCATTTCAGATAATTTAACTACATGGCTCACATCTACACCAAAGCACAAAAGTAAAACTATGAACAAGAACTCAATTAAAATGTAAAGGAAAACTTAATTTAGCGAATGCTTCTGAAACACAGCAGTCTTTTGAAGCAAAGTATTTAACTGTATAAAATTAGTAATGCATCAATTCTGTCTACAAGTACTTTTAATAATGGATATAAAGGGCATGTAAAATACTAGTATGTACTCTTCGTATCATATGAGCTGTGAGGCCAAATTCCACAGTGTGTCTAGAACAGGGATATACTTTCAGAACTGGCTGATTGACTCTGAAGCTCATAAACTTGTGAGCAAATGTGCCCTTCAGGACATCATTTTTTATATATTTTTTTTACTCTTATTTACTGGGATAATGCACCAGGATGAACATATCACAATCACAATGCATAAAAAAACAAAGTTATAGACTGTAAAAAGAAGTTATGTACTCACCATAACATTCCATTTGAGTAGGTAACTTCACTTGTCAGCAACCTGTGGGTATCGGATCCGACCTGGATCCGAGCAGGCAGCTTTCCAAGCTAGAGATCCGAGCTCCAAGCTCCTTCCACTTATCCATAATGCCCTGCCACCTCCTTCCAATCCCCAGATCGCGTTTACCCATCTATATAATCTCACCATGACAAAGCAACAACCTGGAGAATCCTAACCTAAGGATTAACAAATGACCTGGATAAACCATCCTAGTGATTAGGAAATCAAGAACCAGGTTAGGGGGAAGGAGGGTCGGTTGCTGACAAATTAAGTTACCTACTCAGATGGAACGTTATGGTGAGTACATAACTTCTTTATCTGAAGTAGAAAACTTCATTTGATCATCAACCTGTGGGACAGAGTCCCCAGCTACCAAAAAACTTGGGAGGTCCTGAAGGAAGGATATTCTGGAGCACTGCAGAGCCAAAAGCCGCCCTTCCTCTAGACACTAAATCTAATTTATAGTGAGAGATAACGGCATGAGAGGATGCCCAAGTAGCTGCAGAACAAATGTCATCCAAGGGAATTCATGACCAGAATTCAGCTGATGTAGCCATAGAACTGGTAGAGTGAGCACGAACTCCGGTAGGTTCTGGCAGGCCAGATAGTTTATATATGAACAAAACGCAATTCGAAATCCATCTGGCCAGAGTCACCTTTGACACAGGCTTACCTAAGGGTTTAGCAAAAGAGACAAATAGCTGATCAGATTTGCGGAAGGCCGCTGTTCTGTGTAAATAAAACCGTAGCTGCCTATGAACACCTAACAAATTAAGTTTGTACTCCCCTTTGTTTTGATAGTTAGGGAAGAAAACTGGGACATTAATGGACTGATTGATGTTAGTCTCAGAGGCCACTTTAGGTAGGAAAGATGGGTTAGTCCTGAGAGAGACCTTATCCTTACGGAAAAACAGATACGGGGCTCTAATACAGAGAGCTTGAAGCTCCGACACTGTTTTAGCTGAAGTAATGGCTACCAAAAAGGCAGTTTTCCAGAACAAGAACTTCAAATCAACAGAGGCTGCAGGTTCAAAAGGAGGTCCAGTTAGAGCTTGAAGGACCAAGGTTAGATCCCAAGGAGGGATGGGGTTTAACAGGGGGTCACAAGAGAAACGTACCTTTCAGAAAGGCCTTACAAATCTTGGTGGAAGCGAGGGGACTAAGATTATCTCCAATGTGAAAATGCGAGATGGCAGCCATTTGCACCTTTACAGTAGAAGAACTGGCCCCTTGCTGAAAAATATGTGATAGAAAATCGAGCACTGCTGGGATGGGAGCAGTGAAAGGGTCCAATTTCCTATGAGAAGCCCAAATAGAAAACCGCTTCCATTTACTATTGTAAACCTTCCTGGTAGACGGCTTATGCGCCGCTACCAGGATAGATCTAACTGCAGACGAGATACCGGGAGTCCAAGCAACTAATGGAACTGGATCAACCATGCTGAGAGCTTGAGATCGACCAGGTTCGGGGGTTTCAATCCCGAAGGATGAGATATTAGATCCTGGATGGGATCCAAGATCCATTGAGGAGCTATAAGATGAGGCCACAGTCATGGGAACCAGGTTTGACGAGGCCAGAATGGGGCTATGAGGATAATTTTGTTCACCAACCGACGAGCTTTCTTTAAGAATTTTATCATCAATGGAAGAGGAGGTTAAGCATACAGAAGACCGGGTGGCCAAGCATGAACTAGAGCGTCTCTGGGGCTTTCCCCTGGAGGGAGAATTAGAGCAAAAAACTCACTGCACTTCGCGTTGGAAGGCGACACAAAGAGATCACAGCAAGGCTGACCCTACTTGCGGAAGATCTGTTTCGCTACTAAGGGATTCAGAGACCACTCGTAAGGCGAGAGGATAGTTCGACTCAGTTTGTCCGCTAGGATGTTGGACCGACCTGGAATGTGCGTTGCTAACAGAAAACGGTTGGTGGATATCGCCCAATCCCAAACTCTCATGGCCTCTTGACAAAGAGGGTAAAAACCTGGTCCCCCCTGTTTGTTGATGTACCAGACCACCGACATGTTGTCTGACTGAATCGCAATAGTCCCTAGAGGGAGAAAGGCACGAAGGGCTTGCAATGCTAGAAGCACCACTCTCATCTCCAGAACATTGATATGCAGAATGGGTCTCTGTCTGAGTCCACGTAGCTTGAACAGTTCGGCCCGTGTAATGCCGCCTCACCCAAGGCGAGAAGCGTCCGTGGTCACCGTGGCTTGGGGTTGCTGCAAAACAAACGGTCACCCTTCCTGAAGCTCTTGGGAGTGGAGCCACCACAAGAGAGAATTTCTGCACACACTGCTAAGAGGAATCGGCAAGTCCAACGGATGGTGAAGGATGGACCACTGAACTTGTAATATCCGCTGGAGAATCCTCATGTGCAAGTGGGCTAAGGGCGCGAGGTTGACTGCCGCTGCCATGGACCCTAGAGTTCTCAGGGCTAACTCTGCTGACGGGGCAGGTGACTGGAGAAGGGCTAAAACGTGTAAGGTCAAACTGCGAAGTCGGTCTGATGTCAAGAAGGCCTTGGTCTGAAGCGTGTCTATTCTGGCCCCTATGAACTCCAAGACTTGAACTGGTTTGGAGGGATGACTTCAAGTTTATGGTGATCCCCAAATGGGACGTTAGAAGTAGGAAACAATCCCTGGCTAAGCAGAGTAGATGCCTGGTGGGGGCGGTCAGGAGCCAGTCATCTAGGTAAGGAAAAACCTGTATTCCATGAAGCCTCAGGTGGGCCGCTACAACTGCCATGACCTTGGTGAACTCCCTGGGAGCTGTGGTGACACCGAAGGGTAGGACCCTGAACTGGTAATGACTGGCCCCTAGCTGGAAGCAGAGAAACCTCCTGGAATGCCTGTCCATGAAAATGTGATCCTTGAGGTCTATGGAGCACATCCAGTCCTTCTCCTGCAGCAGGGGCAGAATGGATTGAAGTGTGACCATCTGGAATTTTTCCTTGGCAATGAAGAGGTTCATTGTTGAAAGGTCAAGGATCGGCCTTAAGTCCCCCGTCTTCTTTGGCACCAAAAAGAACCTGGAGTAATTGCCTAATCCGGCTTGTCCTGGGGGGACGTGCTGGACGGCTCTTTTTTCTAGCAGCTTTTTTACCTCTAAAGCTGCAGCCTCCCTCTGACTGCTTGGTACATCAGGGAGGCGCCTCGATTGAGCAGGCAGATTTATGAAAGTGATAGACTAACATCTGGATATTATTCGAAGCACCCAGCAATCTGATGTTATTGACTCCCATTGGTACAAGTGCTTCAAAAAACGCCCCCAGACTGCCTCCAGAGAGGAGCAGTCCGGCAACCCCTCAGGGCTGCTGCGTGGGTCGATCTGAAAATGGTTCCCGTGACCCAAAATTTTTTGGCCCTCCCCTGCCTCTGGGCCAGCATTCACCTTGACCCTGCCTCTGAAGGACGAAGGGTCCAGAGCGGAACGGGACTGCTGAGACTTCCGGATCCATATCTTCTTTTGTCCTCTCTGGTTCCTAGAAAAGGACCTTTGAGGAGCAGAGAGGCGGACTCTGACAGCAGACAGTGTCTTCCCATCTTTCTTGCTCTGAACAAATGTGTTGCGGACGGTCTTCCCAAACAGAGTAGAACTGAAGGGTGCGTTCGCGAAGGACGCCTTGAAAGGTTCCGCAAAATCACAAAGCCGGAGCCAGGCATGACGCCTTAAGGCGATACCAAACCCGCTGGCTCTAGCGGCTCCTTCCGTGGCATGGGAAAGTAGCCGCATAGACGTGTTCGAAACAGATTTGAGAGTGGACATGAAAGCCGAGAAAGTCCGTTTGTCTTCGGCTGACATGGACGCTGGGGGAGACTCAGCATATTCTTTCACCAGATCCTGCTGAAGTCTAATTACATGGGCCAGGTAATTCAGCGCCCTTATAGAAAAGGATTGCTGAAGCAAACATCCGCTTCCCGATACGATCCATAGTCCGAGACTCCTCATCAGGGGATGGATTGAGGAACTATCCTGAGCAAGTTCCCTTTTGGTGACTGCCGCTGCCACCACCATGGCATCTACCGGGGAACCCTTACTCCAAGCCGTCCTATCCACGGGGAGACTGAGAATCCTGTCTGGCCTCTTGGGGATCGGCTCTACAGTGTCCGGTTCCTTCCACGCCCTGGTAGTGATGAGGTCAACCAGGGGGTCGGCCAGAGGGGACATCCAAGAGGTAGACGGGCCTGCGAACGCCTCCAGAAATACAGACTCGTCCGAGGAAGGCTTTTGGGCTGCCACCCCCCCTTTCATGCGAAGCATTTCCCTAATGTCTCCAAAGGAGACGTCATCGGGGAGTGACCTGGGGGAACCTTCCCCTTCTTCCAAATCGGTGTCCTCCATGAGGGACTCAGGGAAGTCCAAGTGCCTCCTCTTACACTTTGTGAGGGACCTCCTCGGTGGGACTGTCCGAGGAGGGTTCACTAACAGGGCTGTGTTCCGCCAGTGGAACGGGCTGGGGGCTTTCCCTGGGACTGGATGATGGAAGACAAGCCCAGCTGCAAGGGAGTGGGGGCTGAATCTGAAGAAAGAGTAGGAGGTCTCGAACCTCTTGAGAGAACCCTCTCCACCACGTCAAACGCCGAGGGTGAACCAATCTCTCTGGGCTCCGTGATTAACATCCTCGGACCCGGCACGGGGATCGGCGGAGCTGAAGCGCTCGGACCCGAGAGGGAAGTGTGCTCTGATCGAAACAGAGCCGAAGATGCACTGCCCCCCCCCCCGGATCCGACGCACGGCTCATGGTTCCGAGAGCTCGGATCTGACAAACTCGAGTGGCCGGCGTCAAGGTAACTATAACCATCGGCGCCGACACCCCGGCTCCAGGACTCTTCGGATCCGACGGCTCTGAAACCCGATAATGGATTGGAGAAGGAGCTATCGGGTAAAAGTGGGTTGACCCCACAGGGGAGGCAGCACTCCCATCTGCATCTGGGTTTGGAGGAAATGATGCATCATCCGGTCCATATCAGCGTCAGAGAGACTGCGGGTCGACCTAGAAGAGGCCGCCGAAGCTGGCTGGGAGGGCCGCCGTGACAACCTCGAAGATGGTCGGGCCTCCTCCTCCGGTGAGAAGCGTGGAGAACAGAGACAAGGGGAGGAAGGCCCAGAAATCTTCTGAGGTGAGGAGAGCAGCTTGGCAGGCGGGGCCGAGGGGGCAGAGTCGCCACTTGTGGCTCCTATGCCTCTTTCTCCCTCTCTCTCTCCTCCTCCCTTTCTCGCCTCTCCTTCGTCTCCTTCCTAGAGTCCCTCTCTCCCTGAGAAGAAATGGGAGGTTGAGTCCCAGCCAGGGGAGAGGGAACAACAGGCTGAACAGCCGCAGCTGTAGCCAGTGAGGTAGAGGAGGAGGAAGCCAACTCCAAGGGTAGAAGACCCACTAGAATCAGCTTATTCCTCCTATCCCCCAGGGCCTGAGGGTTAAAAGCTGTAAAAATATGGCAGCCCGAAGACAAATGCGATACCCACAGGCAGAGGATGCACTGAGTGTGGCCATCCGCTGGGGAAAGCTTATGACCACACTCAGTGCACTTAGAAAAAATGGCCTTAGAGGCCTCAGCCATAATCCCAAAAGAAAACACTCACACGCCTCACACAAACACCTAAGGGGAAAAAGGGGGGGGGTACTAGGCTTTAAACTAAGAGGAACGGTAAAGGGGTTTAAACTAAGGAGTTAACTGTTCACACACACAAAAACTTATAAGATTTTAAGAAACTTTTCTTACTCACAGATCGCCTAACGCTAGGAGCTCGAGAAACTCGTGTTTGACAAGGCTGCGGCAAACAAGATCTGGGGACTGGAAGGAGGTGGCAGGGCATTGTGGGTAAGGGGGAGGAGCTTGGAGCTCGGATCTCTAGCTTGGAAAGCTGCCGGCTCGGATCCAGGTCGGATCAGATACCCACAGGTTGTTGATCAAATGAAGTTTCCTACTTCAGATTACAGATTTTTTACAAAAGCTACATGTCAAATTGAAAGGTGGACATGAGAGCTAGTAATGCTATGTTGTCATAATGAATTCTGTTTCAGTCTGTTTCAAACTAGCTTAACTAAACTAGTAGGACAGTGGGGAAACAGTGAAGCGATAAGGGAAATGAGTGGTATCGCTCCTCTGGACAGGAAAAACAGATGAATATTCGTGGGTTCTGTTCTTGCAGCTTTACTACGCACAAACATCAGAAATGAGGCTTTGTAACAAACTTAAATAAGCTTATAACCAGACTGTCTGCTGCACTCACACATGTTAACACTCTGGCCGATGACTCTCAAAATGGCACTGCTGCCTGCACATGCTCAGTACTTGTATGCACACGCTACATTTGGAAATGCTTCTTAAAGGTACCTAAACAAGCTCTGATCTACATCATCCCTCTGAGAAATAGTCCATATACAAAATTACAGTATTCAATGACATGCAATTTACAGAAAATCTTTAAATGTACAATTATACAGAACTAATTATTTGACATGCAATAATACAAAATTAGACACCCAGAAAAAAATCATGTGTCCAAGTTGCTGTGTATTTTACACTAGGTCTTGAAATACGACCTTACTATGTAACATAAAAGTCAGAACTGGATCTAGCAATGGGGACTGTCTTCAAGGAATGTTCAACTTTGTGAACATTGTCAGGAATGGAAATGAATACCGCAACATGTTCTTCGGTCTGAACATTGTCAGGATTGCTCTGATATCTACATTGTGTATCACAGGTGCAATGCTGCAATATCGTTCCTGATGCAGGAAAATTATGTCTGCAGTTTCTCCTGTATTCAATACCCTCAGATTCCACTAAGTAGGATCTCTGCTCTGTATATATACCTCTCACTTGACCAATTCGATCAAAGCCTTACGCCGTTTGCATCCTCACTGTCTCTCCTTTCAATGGACGAAGAAATCTGCTCGTTTTATCAAATCTGGACTTCTGAGAACAATGCTTCTTAAATAGTTGGGCTTTGATTGCTCTGTTGTTTTTAGCATTAGGCACCAACTAGAACTGATAGGCAAGGTTGTTCTGGTTTGCCTAGATAAAAGTCTCTGAGCAGGCGAGCCTAGTAGATTGTCACGGGGTATATTTCTGAGATTGAGTAAATTCAAGAAGATATGGATATTGTCACAGTTTAACTTCTCCAGTAATTGCTTTGCACTCAGTACTGCACATTCAGCAAGGCCATATGACTGAGGATATTCAGGACTGCTAGTAACATGGACAAAGTCCCACTCCTTAGCAAATCTCTGAAACAATTGACTGGTAAACTGACAACCATTGTCAGAAATAACTGTGTGGACTACCATGGACTGAGAAATTACGTTTCATCGGAGTAATAACAGCAAGGGACGTTAAGTTAGGTAGCAAATCGATCTCAACCAGTTTGAATAAGAGTCTACCAACACTAAGTAATGCTGACTGTTCCACTCAAATATGTTGGTTGCTACTGTTGACTAAGGTAGTTCAGGAATTTGGCTTAGCTGAAGTGGCTCTTTCTGTAAATGCAGCTTAGCACTGTTGCACACTGAACAAGAAGAAAGCACTTTATCAATGTCTTGCCTCTAGAGAAGGCCAAAATACTAGTTCTCTCGCCCTTCTATTGGTAGAATTGGAACCTGGGGTGGCCACAATGTAAAATCTGGATGTATTCATGCTGTAAGGAAGTAGGAACAACAACATTTGGACTTTTGAAAATGATACCATCCTCCAGCAGCATCTCATCTCTATATGGAAAGTATGGCTGTACATCTGGCAGTACACAGGATTGCTTTGACGGCCATCCTACATTAATGAAGTGGTTGAGCTTTTGCAAAATTGGATCAGTTTTTGTATGATCTCTCAGCTTAAGTCTTGTGGTAGAAAATTTACACACTTCCATGACATCAAAGTCAAAATTCTCTACATCAAGCTCTTCCTTGTATTTCTGGAGATCTGAATAAGGTATCAGCCAGATAAAGAAGTTTACCCTTTGTACAGACTATTTTGAAATTGTACTTTTGCAATTTGAGCATCATTCTTGGTTGTTTTGCTGGACTTGAATGCATAGGCTTCTTTAAAATAGTGACTAGAGGTTGATGGTCAGTTTCTATCTGGATTACTCGGCCATAAATACAATCATGGAACTTTGAACATGTGAATACAATTGCCAAAAGTTCCTTCTCAATTTGAGCATACTGCATCTCAGTTTGGGTGAGAGTTCTAGATGCACAGGCAACAGGTGTGCCCTCTTGAAGAATAACAGGACCCCAAGACCGAACTTTGAAGCATCATAGGAAAGAACTACTGGTTTGTGGACATCATAATATCTTAACATAGGCGAGTTAGCAATTTCCTGTTTGAGGTTATCAAATGCTTTCTGGTGGTGTTCTAACCATGACCATGCAACATTTCTTCGTGTCAGCTATCTTAAAGGTGAAGGTGCCTATAACTCACTAAAATCAGGGATAAATTTGTCCAAATAGTTAACCACACCAAGAAAACGCTGTAAGGCTTGGGCATTGTATGGAGCTGGCATCTCAAGAACAGCTGCTTGTTTAGAAGGATTTGGTCATAAGCCTGTACTGGTAAATAAATGACCTACATAAGTAACTTGTGGTCGTCTGAAGAGGATTGAGCTTTCAGTTCACTTCAGCATTCTGTCCAGAACTTTCCTGAGGTTTCTGTCATGCTCTGCTTCACCATTACCTCCAATCAGTAAATCATCAACTATTATTGCACATGGGTAGCCTAAATAAAATTTGCTCCATTGCAAGCTGAAAGACTTGAATTTATTCCAAAAGGTATCCTGAGGAATCTGCATCTACCAAATGGGTTACTGAATGTAGTCAGTAGTGAAGATTTGAGATCAAGCATTACTTGCCAAAATTAACTTTTTGCATCCAAGACAGAAAAAAACAGTGGCATTTGGCATGAGGGTTGTAATCTCCTCGACTATGCGCATAGGATGAGGTCTTTTTAATGCCTTGTTCAAGTCTCTTGGGTCAATGGATATTCTGATTTCATCTGAATTTTTCTTATGAGCAGCTACCATGGAAGATACCCACTCAGTTGGTTCTCTGACAGGACAAATCACATCTTGCTGCACCATTTTGTCTAAATAGACCTTGACTTTGTCTTGCACAGCTACTGAAAAATCTTCTTGCTGGTCTGACCACTGGACTGACCTCTGGGTCTACTTTCATGGAGTGTACAACTGGAAGGTTGCCAAGCTTGTTGTCAAACAGATCAGCATACTCTGAGAAAATAGCATCGCTAAAGATGAACTGGGACATGTGCTTACATGATGGACTTCTTTGGTAAAAGGAAGCAGTTTCATTCTCAAACTGTCTCTGAGACCTAGTAATGACTGTATGGGTCTTTGGACTACATAAAATTGCAAGCCTTTGGTTTGAATCTCTTCACCTCCATAAGCAACAAGCTTTGCACAACTGACCAAATTAAGTTGCTCATCAGCTCTCACTTCAGCAAATGTTTCTGCTGACATCACATTACACTTTGATCCAGTGTCTACTTTGAGCTCTGTGGGTTTACCATTGATCAGGACAAAACAAAATACTTCATTCTTTGCCAACAAATGTAACGCATTAACCTTTTCACCGACCACTGATGCACCATCTACATAGAAAGTAGGGTTGCAGCTTTCTATATGATTAAACCTTGCTTTTTTGAGTGACCTCTCTTAATAACTGAATGTTTGCTTGATTTACAAAACTTTTGAAAATGGCTCCATGTTTTATACTTGTGGCACTGCAGACCAACTGCTAAGCACTACTCTCTTTTAGACTCATGATTGGCTCCACAATTACGACAGTTAATGATAAGACTTGATTTGGGTTTTGCTAACTCACTCTTATACTACACTGAGCAGGCCCTTTTTACTGAGCTAGTCTTGGAACTTGCTAGAAAGCTCCGGGTTCTCCCTGCCACACCCACAGGGGTTTGCTGCTGCCATGTGCTTAGGCCTCTTTCTACTTTGCATGCTGTCTACGCTTGCTCTAGAGGCGGCTGAAACCATACTTTTATCACGAGTAAGCACACTTGTGTGTCTTTCTGTGAGCTCATGGAGTTGACAAATCTATATGGCTTTCTTAATGTTAACTCACTGTCAAAAAGCAAAATCTTTCACACTGCAGCACTATTACCACCACACACAAGCCTTCATTTTTCAAGTTACCAAATCTGCAAGTCTTGGCTTTATTTCTCAAGTCAGTGATATAATCTGCAAAAGTTTCAGCTGGCTTTTGGTCTCTTGTATAAAACAAGTGCATCTCTAATGTAACATTTGTCTGGGGGTTACACATTTATCTAAATTTACATTTTAAGCACTCAGGGCCTTTCCTTGATTCAGCCGCTATCTGATGGTTTCCCCCTTCTCCCACATATACTTCTGGTGCATACACAGATGAACGCTCTCTTTCAATAGCTTCTGACCCAGCTAGGTTAAGCAAAATGAATGCCCTTGTACTTGCATCTTGGTCAGGAAAAAGCTGCTTATATGAAAACATCGTATTCCTGCTCTAATACTCTCCAATTCTCTGCTATATTATGATCAAACACAAGTGGACTTGGTCTGCGACATGCCTCTGCCATATCAACACAGTAGTGAAGGTGCTGGAAATAAAGTACAAACACACACACATAAACGTATGCCAGAACTTTATGCCAGTACTTGTAATTATGCCCAATAGCACAACAAACTCTGAAATAACTGCATTTTGCCAAATAAGTCTCGGTAGCACAAGAACACACTGAAATGACTGTATTTTGTGAAACCACTCCTTATCAGTGTAAGAAATACTTCAAAATGACTACTTCAAATAAACTGCACACGGCAAAAGACGCTCAGAGTAAGAAACACATCGAGATGAATGTACTTTGCAAATAAACTGTACACACCACAAAAACCTTTCAAAATGGCTGTACTTTGCGAAATAACTGCACAATGTAAGAAACTCTGAAATAGCATCTTTCTGTAAATAAAAGACAGCACAAGAAACTTTTTTGAAATGGATGTACTTTGACTGGACTTTGCACACAGCAAACTCTTTGAAATAATTGCACCATAATAAAGCACACATTCTGCAAACACTTTGCACACACTGAGATACTTCAAACAACTGTAATGCTTTGAATGGCTTCGGCTACTGCAAAATAGTAGTTTGTGCCCAAACACGGTCTTTTGCTAACAAAACACGCAGTCGCCCTGCTCTTTAAGCTTAATTTGTCTTTTTATTGTACTCATTATGCTCTTTTAATCTTTTATCATGCTCATTATACTTTTCTTGTGCCTGTTTTACTTTAAACATACTTATTATGCAAACCAAAGATAATTCTGAGCCCAATATGAATAGTTGTGCTAGTTTTATTAAATATCGTGGTTTCGAACATTTCATTTAATTAAAAATGTGGGTTGTGCCTTTCGTTTGATTAATACATTTTTGTGCTACTCATTTGATTAATAATGCGTTTTGTGCCTTATAAAAGCACTGTTTAATTTTCTTTGCTAAATAAATCATTTGTGCAGCTTTCTTTATTTTAGCTTGTTTCTAGCACTTTATCATTTGTCTGTGCTCTGTTTCACTCAACCTGCTTAGTCTGCCCTCATCTTCAACTCTGCACCTCATGGCTTGGAGAAGTTGCTCTTAATCCCAGTTCTGACATCTATTACTCATCTGGTCTGGATAAAACAGACAAATTTTCGTGGCTTCTGTTCAAGCAGCTTTATAACACACAAACACATCATAAATGAGGCTTTGGAAATTAAACTTAAAAAATAAATTTATAAACAGACTGACTACTGAACTCATACATGTTAACACACTGGCTGTTCTCTCAAAATGGCACTGCTGTCTGCACGTGCTCAGTATTTACATGCATGTGCTACATTTGGAAATGCTTCTTAAAGGTACATACACACACTCTGATCTACAAGTGGGAAGGGCGATTAAGGAATGAAGAAAGATTTCAGAAGAGTTGCCATAATGGCTAAATATAGGTGAATGACTGAAATTATGTGATGTGATGAGACTTGGAACACTGGCATGAAGCTTAAGGTGCTCCTTAAGTTCAGCTCTAATTCTGTATTAGGGGAGTTGTCTAAGTTAAGTTGGTAGTGAATTCCAGAATTTAGATGCTAGTTTGGAGAAAACTTGATTGGTACAGAGTAGCCTATTTGCAGATGTGGCCAGACTGGAGTGGACTGCGAGAGATTATGCAATGCACATCACTAGGACAGCATGGTAACCTTTTGTGCCAACCATTTCAGCTGCAACAGCTCCTGCAAATCAAGATGATGATGATGGAAACCCACACTGCACAATGACAAAGAAAAAAGACATTATGTACTTACCATAACGTTCCATGTATGTAGTCCATCTCGCCAAACATTATTACGTGTGGCTATAACAACCAAAACAAAAAGGCTACGGCCAAGGCGCTAAGAGAAGTGTGTTCTTTGATTAAAAGTGTATTTGGAAAGTAGAGCTGTTTTTCACTGGTCATTTTGTTTTGGTTGTTATAGCAATTCATCAGTTAAATAACGAGTGGTTACATTATTACGTGTGGGTTCAGAGCCGATCCCCGGCTCTGACTCGGCCACTTAGAAAGCCTGAAAACATCTGATTGGCTCGTGGCTAGTAGGTATCCCATGGTGCATGTGCACATTCCCCAGATCTTGTTTGCTACTAGTCTATCAGAATAAGACAGGAAAAAGGACAAAGGTCCGGAAGAATAAACTGTAATAAAGGCACCCTTATGGTATAAACCACTGTAGAAAAGGAAAAAAGTACAGTTTTGTACCTACCATAAATGTAGATGTTCGAAGATCCACATTGCTGCAGTCCTTACATATGGGTAGTCCGCTGTCCTCAGTCGGCCCGAATACCAAAGTATTAGGCTGACGTCGGTCATGGGCGCCTAGATCTGACATCAGAGCGTCAGGGTATAAAAGCGCATGACCGACGTCATATCCTCAGTCTTTTCTTGCCCCAGATGTCAGAAGGCCCTAAAAAGAAAGGCCACAGCCAAAAACAGAATACTTCCCAAAAGGCATGTACGAATGACAGCTACCACCCAAACCATACAATTATTCCAAACTACAGAGGGGAAGGAAGGAGGGAGGGTAAATTGGACTGCAGCAATGTGGATCTTCGAACATCTACATTTATGGTAGGTACAAAACTGTACTATGTTCTTCATCTCACATTGCTGCAGTCCTTACATATGGGTAGAATCTCAAAGCAGAGGTAAAGGGAGGCTGGCAAAATTATAAAGCATTGGGAGCTGCCAAAATGCCCTGTAAGATTGCAGTGGCAAATCCAGCTCTAGATTTGGAATAAAGAGGAAGGTGGTAGTGTTTAGAAAAAGTATGCACTGAACTCCAAGTAGCTGCTTCCAAAATATCTTTAGTAGCTACTCCCCTTAAAAAAGCTGTAGAAGTGGCAGTAGCCCTAGTGGAGTGAGGTCTGATTCCAGCCGGAACCTCCTTGCCATGATGAGAATAACAAAAAGCAATACAAAATCCAATCCACTTAGAAATAGTCTGTTTTGAAACAGGTTTCCCCCGAGAACCTAAAGCAAAAGAAACAAACAACTGCTGAGACTGTCAGAACCCTTTAGTCCTGCTCAAATAATAACGCAACTGCCTGTGAATATCCAAAGTGTGCAAAATTTTCTCCCCAAAATGGCAAATGAATTGATTGGTTCAAGGCCACCTTTGAAACCACTTTAGGCATAAAAGTAGGATTAGTACGCAGAGATACCCTATCCTTATGAAAAATTAGGAAGGGTTCAACTGCCATAAGAGCCTGTAATTCAGAAACCCTTCTAGCAGACGTAATGGCCAACAAAAAAGCAGTCTTCCAAGACAAAAACTTTAACTCAGCAGTAGCTGCAGGCTCAAAAGGAGGTAAAGTAAGTTTTTCCAACACAAGATTGAGATCCCAGGCAGGAGTAGGAGCTCTATGTGGGGGTCTTACGTTCTTTGCCCCTCTAAGAAATTGCTTAAACAAAGGATGAGAGAATAATGGAGGGTCACAGTCATAGTGAGCAGAAATGGCTGCAGCATGAACCTTTATAGAGGAGAAAGACAAACCCTTGTCTAATAATTCTGTAAGATATTGAAAAGAAACACTTAAATCAGGCTTGGAAACATCAAAGCTCTTTGTTTTGCTCCAAATTAAAAATCTCCTCCATTTACCAGCATAAACTTTCCTTGTACTAGGCCTTCTGGCCTCCAAAATAACATTCAAAACTTGTTGTGGAAGCTGCGACCCTCCAGGTTCTAGAACAGAATACGCCAGGCTGTTAGATGCAGGGACTGAATCCTGACATTGAGGAAATGATTGCCCTCCTGAGACAAAAGGTGCGGAATCGAAGGCAAAGGCCATGGAGGCTCCCGTACTAAACTCCTCAGCAGAGGGTACCAGTGCTGTCGAGGCCAATCTGGAGCTATTAGAATCATGGAGGGCTTGTCTTGTCTGACCTTCAAGAGTACCTTGGGGAGGAGAGGCAGAGGAGGAAAGGCATAGACGTGAAGACTGCTCCAACTGAATGATAGAGCATCCACTTTCCAAGCTGTGGGATGAAACATTTTTGTGCAAAACTTTGGCAACTGGAAATTTAGTGGAGAAGCGAACAGATCTATTGCTGGAGTTCCCCATATCACTGTCAATTTTCGAAATACATGAGGATCCAATTTCCACTCGTGGGGATCCACTATCTGTCTGCTCAAAACATCTGCTAAGGAGTTCTGTGCTCCTGGTAGAAACCTTGCCTGAAGATTGAGGTGTAAACTGAGAGCAGTCTCCCACAAAATCATTGCTTGCCTGCAAAGAGGGTACGAATGGGTTCCCCCTTGCTTGTTGATGTACCACATGACAGTTGTGTTGTCTGTTAGAATCAACACTTGCCCTGGGTGAAGTAAATCCTTGAAAGCCATCAATGCAAATTGGACTGCTAACATCTCCTTCAAGTTGATATGTAAATGTTGAAGTCTGGCAGGCCACGTGTCTTGCACCCATTTTCCATTGAGGTGTGCTCCCCAAGCCTTGTCTGAGGCATCTGTCGTTAAAATCTGACTCGCCTCTGGTCGGGTCACAGAGAGTCCCTTGTTTAGGTGACATTCCTGAGCCCACCACAAAAATTCCTTTTGAATGCAAGGTATTATTTGAATGACAGTGTCCAGATCTTGGCAGTGTTGTGTCCATACATTTTGAGATACCATTGTAGCTTCCTCATATGCAGTTTGGCATTGGGAAGCACCAGAATACAAGATGCCATGAACCCCAAGGCTTGAAGGACTGTCCTTGCAGTCAGCCTGGACCGTAGAGACAATTGATGGAAGTAAAGAGTAAGGTTCTTTTGCTTGTCCGGGGTCAAAAAGGCCATCTGGGAAGCTGTATTCAGTCTCACACCCAGAAAGCACATTTCCTGAGAGGGTACTAGACTGGACTTTGTTTCGTTCACAGAATACCCTAGGCACCTTAACACTGCCATCGCATACTGTAGATGATGAAGAAGTTCGTACTTGTCTTGAGCCAGAATCAGGCAATCATCCAAATAAGGATAAATTTGTATTCCTCTTAACCGTAAGAAGGCTATCACTGGAGCCAGAACCTTTGTGAACACCCTGGGCGCAGTAGATAAGCCAAAGGGCAATGCAGAGAACTGATAATGTAAAGTCCCAGCCAAAACGCAGGTATCTCCTGCAACTGGGCCTGATAGGAACATGAAGATAAGCCTCTTTGAGATCCAGAGTTACCATCCAGTGATCTTTGCCCAACAGAGGTAGAAGTTGTTGCAACGTCAACATTTTGAATTTTGGAATGTCCAGGTATGTGTTGAGGATAGATAAATCCAAAATTGGCCTCCAAGTGTTTCCTTTCTTTGGTACTAGAAACAGGCGAGAATAAAATCCTAGGCCCACTTCTGACAGAGGGACCTGCTGTATAGCCTCCATTTGAAGAAGTAAAGAAATCTGCTTGTGAGCCTCTACCCTTTGCTGAGGAGGAACGTCTGGCATGCCTTTGAAAGGAGGCACTGTATGGAAATAAAACTTGTAGCCTCGGTCTATAATGTCCAACACCCATTTGTCCTGGGTGAGTAAAAGCCAGTTTTGCTTGAAGAGTGCCAACTTTCCTCCCAAAGGAGCTGCCAGACAGGAAGGATCTGGCAGCTGAAGATGCAGGTCATTGGGCCTGTTTACGAAAGGACTGGCCCCTGCCCTCACCTGTAGATTGTGCAGGTGAACTCCATGTTCTAGGCCTGAATGAACTCTGAGCTCTGCCCCTACCACGTCTAGATCTACCCCTAGACTGTAAATCAGAAGAAGGATAAGCCCATCCCTTAGTAGGCCAATTCCTGTTAAACTTAGGAGGCTGCACCTGCAAAAAATCTTTAACAGTCTGCATAGACTTAGCCCTGTCTTCCATTTTCTTCAAGACAGACTCCACAGGAGAACCAAACAAAACTTCAGACTGTAAAGGAGCATCCAAAATTCTAGTTTTAACATGCTCTGACAAATTCTGATCCTTAAGCCAGGCGTGCCTGCGAATAACTGAACCAGTGGCAGCCACCCTGGAAGAAGCCTGTAAAGCATCGAAACCACACTGCAAAGAATGCTTACCCACCTGTTCAGAAGCATGTACCAAATCCTGTAATTCTTTACATTCTATGCCCTCTGCCAAAGCATCTACTTTAGATTTTAGTTGAGAAAGGAGAAAATTCTGATACTTCAACATATGAAACTGGCAATTCAAAGCTCTCATTGCTAAAGTGGAAGAGGTATACACTTTCTTACCCCATCTATCCAAAGCTCTAGCATCTTTATCTATAGGAACTGGATTCTTTACAACAGAAGCCCTGACACCCTTAGGTCCCTGGCTAATAGTTTCTGGGTCAGCCCTTGGACTCTTATACAGATATTTATGAGCCTCAGGTACTCTGTAGTACCTATCTGGCTTAACTGGCGCAGGAGGCAGAGAGTCTGGATTAAGGGAAGCCTCGGAGAAAACGTCTTGAACAACATCCAAAACAGGAGGTATAGCCAAGGGCCTATGTTGTGGTAAAAACAAAAATTCCCTAAGCCTCCTTCGGGAATCTGAGAAATCCTGACCTTCCCATTTAAAATGTCCCCTCATAGAATGCAGGGTTTCTGAAAAAGAAAAATCCTCTTGAGGAGAAGCAGAAGGAGTGGAATCCTCTGCATCTGAATCAGAATAAGGAGGAAAATCCTGAATGTCTTCAGCCGAAGACTCTGAGTAATCTGAAGCCTGCTCCAAACTTTCCACCTCTGGCTCCACCCTAGGTCTCTTATCAGGAGGGGGCATAGAACCTCTGATTACAGAAATTAAATCTTCTGCCATTTTAAGCATGTGTTTTTTAGGCACAGAACCTGCAGAACTAGGACTGACACCCGTGGAAGGCAAACCAGGCCTGCTCTTGGAAGGAGCCCTAGAGACAGAAGGAGAAGGCCTAACCACCTTAGGCAAGGAAGGGAGAACAGCAACCTGAGAGGCCCCCTCAGCCTGGCCTGACTCCTGAGAGGCCACATCTTGCAAAATTAAAGCCTCCCCCTGAGACTCAACTGAAACCTTGGCTGGATCCCCAGATTCCACCGTAGTTTCTAAAGAACCGGCGTCCGGAACGGACGACTCATCCTGCCTGGACTTTAAAGATTTGTCCTTGCGCTTCTTCGCGGTAGCGGGCATCGGAGGATCCAACGGCATATTATAATTACACCGCTTACCTAAGACAAGCCTAGCGCAATCTAACCTACGTTTAATGGTGCGCTTATTAAACCTAGCACAAAAGCGACACCCGACTACGTCGTGCTCAGGTCCCAAACAAGGAATACAAAGAGTGGTAATCCCTATGCGGTATCTGTTTCCCACAAGAAATACAATTATTCACTTTTTCTGACATCCGGAATTAACTGAGGCAAGAAAAAACAAAAATATCCCCCAACGGGGTACTTAGCCCAACTTGGTTTCGGTCTGAAACCCAGAATACGAAAATTTCAGAACGCCGAACGGCACTTGCAAACGCTGCTTCTGCATCGGACCATGCCGCAAAAAAGACTGAGGATATGACGTTGGTCATGCGCTTTTATACCCTGACGCTCTGATGTCAGATCTAGGCGCCCATGACCGACATCAGCCTAATACTTTGGTATTCGGGCCGAACGAGGACAGCGGACTACCCATATGTAAGGACTGCAGCAATGTGAGATGAAGAACATCTGTTTCCAGATCCTCGAGGAAGGGGGCTGGTGGGTGGGTTCGTAATAATGTTCGGCGAGATGGACTACATACATGGAACGTTATGGTGAGTACATAACTTCTTTATGTTATGTAGTCCTCTCTCGCCTCCATTATTACGTGTGGGACAGCGTCCATAGCATCTTGAATGGGTTGCTCACTGGAAAATACTCCTGAGTACCGTGGAACCAAACGAGGCTCTACCCTTGGAAGTTAAATCCAATTTATAATGGGAAATGAAGGTATGAGGGGTAGCCCATGTTGCTACTGCACATACATTATCAATGGGTGTCCTGGCTTGGAAAGCAGCAGAAGTAGAAAAGGACTTGGTAGAATGTGCTTTGACTTTAAAGGCTAACTCCTTTCCCTGAGAGGTGTAAATAAAGGAAATACAACTAGAGATCCAGTTTGATAGTGTGACCTTGGAAACTGGCAAGCCCATTCTTGCCACAGCAAAATAAACGAACAACTGTTCTGATTTTTCTAAATCCTTTGGTCCTGTGGATATAGAAATGCAGTTGCCTATGCACATCCAATTGGTGGAATGTATACTCTGCTTTATTGGTGTGATTAGGGAAGAACACTGGCAATTCAATTGTTTGGTTTAAGTGAAACTGAGAACAGACTTTAGGAATAAAGGAAGGATTGGACCGGAGAGAATCCCTGTCTTTGTGAAAAATTAAATATGGAGGTTTAACTGAACGGGCTTGTAGTTCAGAAACTCGTCTAGCTGAGGTTATTGCTAACAGAAAAAGAGTCTTCCAAGACAGGAATTTCAACTGACAACTATGGGCTGGTTCAAAAGGTGACAAAGTAAGTCTAGACATGACTAGATTTAGATCCCAAAGAGGAATGAGGTCTGGCACAGGAGGTCTTAACATCATGGAACCCCCTAAGAAAAGATTTGCAAAGATTGTGAGACATAAGACTGGAATCATTAATCCCCGCATGAAAATTAGATATTGCTGCTAGCTGAACTCTGAGTGTAGCAGCCGCTGAACTCTGGTGAAAAAGTTCTGAAAGGAACTCTAAAACAATAGTAATGAGAGCTGTAAATGGATCAACTTCTCTGCTGTGTGCCCATATAGAAAATCTCTTCCATTTACTGTGATACAATTTTCTAGTCGAAGGCTTGTGAGAAGAGGTAATAATACGGGTTACAGCTTGAGACAGATCATGAAGCCTGACTAGCGATGGAACTGGAGCAGCCATTCTGTCAGTTTGAGAGTGTGGAGACTGGTGTGAAGAGAACCTCACATGTGTGTCAGGAGGTCTGGCACTGGGTCCAGAGTCCATGGATAGTCTAATAGGTGAGGCCCGAGGAAAGGGTCCAGAGTCCATGGATAGTCTAATAGGTGAGGCCCGAGGAAAGGGAACCAAATCTGATGAGGCCAGTAAGGAGTGATGAGGATCATCTTGCTTCCCAACAGCATTGCTTTCTTTTTGACCTTGGGAATGAGTGGAAAGGAGGAAAAGCATAAAGGAGTCCGTGGGGCCAATCGTGGACGAGTGCATCTCTTGGAGACTATCCCAGAGGGGAGATGATGGAGAAAAAGGTGCTGCATTTGGTGTTGATGGGGCTGGCAAAGAGATCGCAGCAGGGTTGTCCCCACTTGTGGAAGATCTGACGGGCTACTTTCTGGTTCAAGGAACATTCATGAGGTAACAATATTGCCCTGCTCAGCTTGCCCGCTATCACGTTGAAGTCCCCAGAATGTGCATTGCAATGAGAAAGCGTTGGGAAGAAATCACCCAGTTCCAAACTCGCAGGGCCTCTTGACATAAAGGGTATGATCTGGTCCCCCCTTGTTTGTTTAGATACCAAACCACCGACATGTTGTCGGTTTGGATAGCTATCTTCCCTAGAGGGAGAAAGTCGTGAAGTGCTTGCAATGCTAGCAGCATCGCTCTCATCTCTAGGACACGGATATGCAGATGGGCCTCCCGATCTTGCCATGTGCCTTGGTCAGTCCTGCCAAGATAATGCCCCCCCCCCACCCTATCTGAGAGGCATCCGAGGACACAGTAGCAATGGGTTGGTGTGGTACAAAGGGAGTCCCTGTGGTAAGATGACCTGGTTGAATCCACCAGCGTAGATCCTTTTTGCAAGAATCTGTGATCAGAATCGGATGATGTAGAGGCAACTGCTGAAAGGACCACTGGGATGACAGGAGCCACTGGAGTATCCTCATATGTAGTCTTGCTAAAGGTACGAAGGTTATGGTCAATGCCATAGTTCCGAGAAGCTGCAACACCACCTTCACTTTGACTCTTCGAAGGGGAAGTATCCTGTAAATTTGCTGCGCAAGATTCTGTCTGTAGGTAGTCTGGCTGTCATAGCAACCATGTCTGTGTTTGCTCGGTTTGCTCCTATAAATGTTATAGATTGAGTGGGCAAAGTAGATGATTTTTCCCAGTTTATAGAGATTCCCAACTGGGAACAGAGCTGGATTGTGGAATCTCTCGATTGAACTAGATGATGCCTGGTGGTGGCGATCAGGAGCCAATCTTCCATGTATAGAAAGACTTGGATTCCCTGATGCCTCAAATGAGCTGCGACTACTGCCATGCACTTGGTGAACACCCGGGGGGCTGTGGTGAGACCAAAGGGCAGTGCTCGAAACTGGTAATGATTGGCTCCCAGCCGGAAGCGTAGGTAGCTCCTTGATGCGTTGTCCATCATTATGTGGTAGTAGGTATCCTGGAGATCTACTGAGCACATCCAACTGTCTTTCCCTAACAAAGGGAATATGGATTGTAGAGTGACCATTCGGAACGTGGACTTTTTTACATACTCGTTTAACCTGCTGAGGTCTAGGATGGGTCTCCAGTCTCCTGTTCTTTTTGGAGCTAAAAAGAACCTGGAGTATGTTCTGAATCCTGTTTGGTCTGCTGGGACTTTTTGGATGACCCTTTTTAATAGCAGCTTTTTTATCTCTATAGCCGCTTGATCCCTGTGATTGGGTGGTACATCTGGGATCCTTTTGGGAGGGAGTGGTGGAAGGGAAAAGGGTATGGAGTAACCTCGGGTGATAATATCTTGTACCCTTGTCTCTAGTGAGACTTTACCAGGCTTCTGGGTACAAGGACAGGTGACCCCCAGACCGGCTCCAGAGACACACAGTCGGGTTCCACATCAGAAACGCTGATACGGACGGTCACGAAAGGAAATGCGACCTCCCTGATTTTGTGGGCCTCCCCTGCCTCTAGGGCGACGTCTACCATTATTTCCTCCTCCCCTGCCTCTGAAGGAGGAATCACCCTGTGTATCCTGGAAAGGTCTGATTTCCTGAACCACATTTTACCGCTCTTCTGACCTTTAGGGTAAGGTCTAGAAGGAACGGTAAAAATGGACTCCCACGGCAGAGAGAGTCTTTCCTTCCCGTTCACACCTGGTGAGGGTATATTTCACCTTGGGTCCAAAAGGAGAGGATCCGTCCATGGGAGCATTGGTGAATGTAGACTTGAAAGGCTCAGGAAAGTTGCATAGATGCATCCAGGAATGCCTCCTTAAGGAGACTCCTGAACCCGCCGCCCTACTCGCACCATCAGCTGCGTAAGAGATCAACCGCATGGAGGAGTTAACAATAGATGTGAGAGTAGCCAACTGAGCCGACACTGTAGATGGGACTGCTTCAGTAGAGGTAGCCTGAAGTGTATTTCCTAACTCCTTTAGGAGATCTCTCTGAAGTCTCGTAAAATGTGATAGATAGTTTAGCGATTGGAGTTTAAAAGCCGCTGAAGAGAAGATATGCTTCCCGTACCTATCCATCATTCGGGATTCCTTATTGGGTGGATGGACAGAAGCAGTCTTTGCTAGCTCCTTCTTAGTGGCCGCCGCCACCACCACTGCATCAACAGGTAAGCCCTTGGATAAAAATTCTTTGCCTTTAGGGGCGGAAAGAAATTTATTTGGCCTCCTGGGGACCGGTTCCACGGTATCAGGAGTCTGCTATGCTTTCTGACTCACAAGATCCAGTAATTCATCAAATGGAGGAGACACCCATGAAGCTAAGAGTTGAGACCCGAAAGCCTTCGGGTACACTGACTTCACATCTGACGGGGTAAAGGTGGGCCAGCCACCTCTCTGCCTGAGGATCTCCAAAATGTCTGCAAAGGAGACATCTTCAGAGGACGACTTAGGAAACCCCTCCGACTCATCAAGGTCAGTGTCAGATGTGACAGACTCATCAGGGGAGTCTACATGCTTCCTCTTACATGATCTCTTCCGAGGGGGCTCCTCAGCGGGGTCCTCTGGGTAGGTCTCGGAAGATCGGGGGCCACCCAAATGGGGGTCCTGAGTCTGTGGGTCTCTGCCATCCCGGGGGAGAGAGGATGCTGAGACCGTAGTCGGCGCTTGAGGAAGTATAGCATTGGTACTCCTACATGGGAAAGATGAACTATCCAACATGCTCCTCATCCTCACGAAGACAGATGCCTCCGAACGACGCTCTGAAGACAGCGTAGGTGCAGCTGGCTCCAAAAGAATCGGCTCCAAGAACAATGTAGAGTTCGAGCTCACTCGGGCCGACGCACCAAGAGGAAGACTCGGCACCGAAGAGGTTTGATTACAAGTGTCCCCCTCGGGGCCGACCGAAAAGCTTCAGACCCTAGACACATCGGACGGTGCAGATAGTGTCGGAGCGGAGATCGGCTCCGAGGCAACCACACGGGGTGCTGGAGCAGAGGACACCACTATAGTCGGTACTGACATCGGCTCCAAAGGGCCAATCTGGGTTGGAGGAGGAAAAAGAGCAGGATCGGTAGCAGGAGTTGGCTCCGAGACCGAAAGGGTCAGAGATGATAAAAATTTTGGCAAGGCCGATGACTTAATGAGTCTGAGCACCACTCTCTTGTTGACTTCTTTAGATAAGCTCCTGGAGGATCTGGAGGACAGTGTGGGAGATCTTGTTCTCTGCAATATAGGCGATTTTAGAGTAGGGGAGACCGGTGGAATGTCTGTAGACCGGCTCCGAAGAGGATTGCTAGTGATCGGCACCGAAATACTTGGTGCCGATACTGCAGGGTCCGTGTCTAGAATCTCAATCGGCTCCAAAGACTGTGGAGTCGAAGAGACAGAGGCCAACTCCGATTTTGGTAACTTCTGTGGAGGTTCAGAGACAGAAGTTGAGGCTGGAGAAGGCCTTTTAGAGGTCTTGCCCTTATCCTTTCTAGAAGACTGAGACCTAGCAGAGGCGGAAGAACTGGCTATGTCTTCCTCGAAGGAAGGTTTTAACATGCCTTTTAGAATCAACTTATTCTTCCGTTCCTGGAGTACTCTAGGGCTAAAGGAATGACAAAAGAGACAAGTTTCTTGAAGATGTATGGCCCCTAAGCAGTACACACAGACGCTATGTCCATCGGTGATGGACGTTTTTTGCGAACATTTAGTACACTTTTTAAACCCTGACTGTTTATGTTCTTCATGTACCTTGGACATAATGGCAGTAGAGAAAAAAACAACACACACACACAACAGGAGAGGAACTAGATTCTCTAACTTAAGCAGATCTAGCCCTAACACCCACAACAAAAATAAAAGGGGTTTTACTAGGTTCTCTAACTTAAATGAACCTAGTGCAAGAAAGAAAATGGGAACAAACTAGCACCTCTAAGTTACACGGTCTAGTCTAAAAGCACACACTCATGGGAACCACACACAAATGGCCAACAGGCCCAAGAATTTTTAAAACAGCAATAAGTCAAATCCGGTTAAAGACATAAATCGGTATCACAATAAAACTTTCAGCAATCAGAATAACACTTCACACGAAGCAAAATAAACTCCTAATAAGCAGTAATAATAAAGAACTAAATCACTTAGCCACGGCCAACCAAAAGAAGCTTCCGTCTGAAGACGTGGCAAACGAGATCTGGGGAATGTGCATATGCATCATGGGAAACCTACTAGCCACGAGCCAATCAGAAGTTTTCAGGCTTTCTAAGTGGCCGAGTCGGAGCTGAGGATTGGCTCCGAATCCACACGTAATAATGGAGGCGAGATAGGACTACATAGCATTATATATTTGCTCAACTTAAAAGGAACTCCTAAAGCAGTTGGTGGTTGGAGGGCCTGTGAAAAGAGGACACCAGCAGAGAATAACTGGAACCCCATGAGGACAGTCTCCTCATCAATAAAAATGATATGATGAGTACAAAGCTGTTATGCTGGATATTGACATCACCCTTGGTAGACCAATGAAATAGAAGAATCTCAGGCAGTATTAAACCCTTCTGGAAGCATGAGTAAGAAGACAGGGAAAAGATGAATGCTCCAAAGGCAGAATCCTGAAACACCTCTCTACCACAGAAGGACTGACTCCTTGAGTCAGACTTCAAGCAACAATAGGTTATGTAGGTGTAAATTCAAGGCCAAATACCAGCAGCACAAATATCTTCAAGGTATACATTTCATAAGAGACATTTCATAACAGAACACAAAGTAGACTTTGAAAGTAGCATTTTCCAATGGGTGTTTCACTGTATTATGAAAAAAGTCCTATCCAATCACCTCCACAATGAGGTTACTTGCAACTGTTTCAGGCACAATGTTGAACATTACTGCAACTTCTAGCAACTTTTGAATCCTTCTGCTGATTCTTTGTATATGACCTTTAATTCTTGCAAGTGTGAATATCATTAATGCAGTGTACTTTTCTTTAACAACTATGTATCTGTTCTCTATAATACTAATGTCTAAAGTGAGTGTATGCATATATGGACCAAGTGTGTTCAGTTTTCTGTGACTTCTTTCCGTGAAAGTTTTATGTACTTGACCTTGTGTCCCAAATGTGACTGAAAAAGGTCCATGGACCAGCCCATTTACCTGGTTTCTAAACAGAAAATTAAAAAATGTAATTGTCAATCTTATGAACAGCAGACTGTATTTAGGTGCTCTCACTACTAAAGGTGTGCTGGTCTGGCCATTTCTTGTATAGCAGTTTTACATTTTTTTATGTTAAGGTCTTGAGCACTGTATGTGTCAAATCCAGTTCAAGAATAGCACACCTCCATCGAAGATCTGTGCTGTTACAGATTATAACCTCCAAACAGAAAACTAGTACTCAGAAGTGGTAAAGTTTTTTTGTGTGCTCTACAAGTAGTCTACACCGATAAACCGGTTTCATTTACACTTCTCTCGGTATATAAATAACCTTGAGGAAGAACACATAAGTAATACATTTGAAAAGGTGGTGCTGCGGTAGCGTTGTCACCTCAAAGTAAGACGTTGTCCTGTTCGATTCTCAGCTAGAGCGTCTTCTGTGTGGAGACATGCGTGAATGGGCATACATTCGTTGAAGGTTGTGCGTCAGGGCCGGCAACTCGGCACGTAAAAATCTACTGCCAATCATTAGCGGACCGGAGTTCCGCTGCGGCAACCCCTAACCGGGAAAAGCCGAAAGACGCAACAACACTAGAAAAACGCAACAAAATTTAAAGCCACAATGACATGAAAAATCAGCATGTCAGTCTTAAACCATCAAATACGACATACAACCAAGAATGTAGGGTCAGAAAACAGCATATATACAAACAAGTGATAAATGTACATTAATATAACTACTGAGAAATTTTGACAAATATAAAAATAAAGAGGAAGGGGAGGGGTTAAGTATATGACACATTTCACATAAATAGTATATCTTGTAATTTCTTGATGTTTAATACTACTCCATAAGAACCCGAATGGTAGACAACCTCTATTTATAATCCAAAACCTCTCCTTCTAATGAGGTATATGAATAAAGCAAACGTCTCTTTTAATTACATTGTACATCAAACAAAGAAAGCGTAATCAAATAAATACATAATAAAATATAACTAATGGAAACTTCAGATTAATAAGAGAAGATGGGAAAGGGGAAAAAAAGGAAGTAAGTTATACGATACATTTTAATGCACATTACAACTGCTTAGCTTTTAATACTCTTCATTCAGCTGTGGGTGGTACAGAACCCCTGTAATATTGGCTTATGACTCAAGTGTATGAGAACTAAAAAGGCTACAAAAATGTTTTTTTTTTAATGTGGATTTCTTCGGCAAAAGCTTAAACTGTGATGGGTAAACCAGTGCAAGAGCCAGGAAGACAAACTCCTAAAAAAATATTGTGACACAATTCAAATTAATCATGATATGTAATAAAATGAGTGACAGAAATACCACAGAATGGGAAATGGCTAAATAAAGCTTTTTAAATTAAATGCAACAGTAAGAGGATCACTGTGGGGGGAATATATTCTAGGAGAACAAAATGTTCTTCTTAGGATGTAGCTGTCATTTATTGCTTACAACTTAAAAAAATTGTTCTTCCTGAAGGGATTGTAACAAAGAGATTCCTGAAAAATAAACCCAAACCCTAAAGAATATGTTGATTCAAAATCTATGTATGGTTAAATTTTAAAATGCAAGTCCCACAATGGTGAAAGCTATTTTGGTGAATTTAAGTGCAGGACACCTTATGGCAGGAATTACCTGAGGGATAAAGCACCACCTGAGAAAAATACAGGATACATGCTGAAATTGTGAAAATATAGCATTTGATGAATATAAACATATACTGACAGCATACCTCTCAACCATCCAGATTTTTGGTCCGTTTCTCAAAAAATTGCGGTATGCTGAAATCACTCAGGAATGGACTCACTAAACAGTAACACACGTTTGACTTTCACATTTCACATCCTTCAAAAAATGCATGACAACACAAATCCTGTTATTCTAGCAACCTTTTAAGTTCATAAGGACAATATCTAAATCTGCCCTATTTTTGGGCCTCTGACTCCCTCCCATTATTGTACATTTTGTCCTGATTTCTTGCACTAAAAGGTTCAGAAGCATCTCTGACAGGCACATTCAAAAACAACCTTAGAGAAAAATATTAATTCCCCAACAGGAAACCAAGCAAAGACATGAAATTAACAAGTAAATAAGCATCTAGGATAAAAGATGATGCTAATTTGCACCAAAATAGAGAAACCCTGTTGGGGGAGAGGTACTTCCAAAGACTACTATGAAAGTACAGTTTTGTACCTACCATAAATGTAGATGTTCGAGTGTATACCCTGCTGCAGTCATCACACTTGGTTTATCCTGCCGTCAGGCGGTCCCGCAGTCGGCCCGAATTCCAAAGTCTTGGTCCGGTGTCAGTGCGCCAGGGGTATATCAGAGGCATCCAACGCCATTTTCTTTAGTTTTTCTTGCCCCAGATGTCAGGTGCCCCTAATAGGTAGGCAAAATATACATATACACATACACACACACACATATATATATATATATATATATATATATATATATATATATATATATAGATATATAAAAATAAAACAAAACCCTTAGGCACAAGCAAATACACCACACAGATAGTATAGGATAGAGTGGTAGAGATAAGTTCAGCTAGTTCAGAGGGGATGGAGGGACTATAACCTGGACTGCAGCAGGGTATACACTCAAACATCTACATTTATGGTAGGTACAAAACTGTACTATGTTCATCGTGTTACCCTGCTGCAGTCATCACACTTGGGTAGAATCCCAAAGCTAAGGATGGGTGGTGGAGTCAAAGACGGTTAGAGGAGGCTAGAAGGCCCTGCAAAACTGCAGTGGCAAAGCCAGCTCTAGTCTTAGAGTAAAGTGGTAAGTGATAATGTTTGGTGAAGGTATGTACTGAACTCCAAGTTGCAGCTTCCAGAATATCCTTGGTTGGCACCCCCCCTGAGGTAGGCTGTAGACGTAGCTGCTGCCCTGGTAGAGTGGGGCCTTATGCTAGCAGGAACTGATTTTCCATGGTGGGTGTAGCAAAAACGTATGCAATGTCCTATCCATTTGGAAATGGTCTGTTTTGAGATAGCCTTTCCTTGTGATGCTGTAGCATAGGATACAAAAAGCTGGTCAGATTTTCTGAAAACCTTACTTTTATCCAAGTAGTAATGTAGCTGCCTGTGAACGTCCAAGGAATGTAGGAGTCTTTCTCCTTTGTTCTGTGGATTTGGAAAGAAGGCGGGTAAATGGATGGTTTGATTTAGAGCCACACTGGATACCACCTTAAGCATAAAGGAGGGGTTAGTTCGTAGAGAAACTCTGTCTTGATGAAAAATGAGGAAAGGCTCTACGGCCATTAGTGCCTGAAGCTCTGAAACTCTTCTCGCTGAAGTAATTGCTAGCAGCAGGTCAGTCTTCCATGATATAAACTTTAAGTCAGCTGAGAAAGCTGGCTCAAAAGGAGGTAGCGTAAGTTTTTCCAGAACAAAGTTGAGGTCCCAAGTAGGTGTTGGTGCTCTCCTGGGAGGCCTAATGTTTTTGGCCCCTCAGAGAAACTGCCTTAGGAGTGGATGTGAAAATAGGGGAGGATCCGTGTTGTAGTGAGCTGAAATAGCTGAGGCGTGGATTTTAATAGATGAAAAAGAAAGCCCTTTGTGTAACATCTCAGTTAAATATTGCAAAATCTGAGGTATGTCGGGCTGAAGGGTATTTTGGCCTTTAGCTTGGTTCCAGGCGCAAAACCTTCTCCATTTGTCTGAGTAGACTTTCCTGGTGCTGGGCCTCCTGGCCTCCAGAATAACATCCATAACAGCTTGTGAGAGAGGAGCTGGCTGGTTACTTAGGTGATTTGCCATGCAGCCAAGTTTAAGGTTTTGAGTTAGCTATGTAGAATCTGATTGTCTTGCTGTGTGAGCAGATGGGTAATTTGTGGTAGAATCCATGGTGGGCCATGGGCCATATTCCTTAATAGTGGGTACCAGTGCTGGCGTGGCCAGTCTGGGGCGATGAGTATCATTCGGGGCATCTCCATCCTGACTTTCAGCAGCACCTTTGTGAGAAGGGGTAATGGAGGAAAGGCATATACTGTCAGCATTTTCCAACTGAGTGTGCGTCCACCTTCCAAGCTTGATGGCGAAAAGTCCTTGTGCAAAATTTTGTTAGTTGATAGTTTTGGGGGCTGGCAAATAGGTCTATGTCTGGGAGCCCCCATTTTTGAGTTATCACTGCAAATACTTGTGGATCCAGTTTCCACTCGTGGGGATCCATGATGTTTCTGCTTAGGTCGTCTGCCAATGTGTTCTTTTTTCCTGGCAGGAATTGAGCTTGTAATTGAACTTGGTAAGCCAGTGCTGTGTTCCACATGGTCAATGCTTGCCTGCATAGAGGGTAGGAGTGTGTACCCCCTTGCTTGCTTATGTACCACATTACTGTGGTGTTGTCTGTTGTTATGATAAGCTGTCCTGGATGTAAGAGGTCCTTGAAGGCTGCCAGAGCATTTTGTACAGCTAGCATTTCTTTTTGATTGATGTACAGATTCCTTTGATCTGCAGTCCATATGCCTTGAATGCACCGTCCTGCCATGTGTGCCCCCCAGGCATAATCCGATGCATCTGTTGTCATAGTTTGCCTGGCTGGGGCTAAGGTGAAAGGCTGACCCTTGTTGAGGTGACATGCCTGTGACCACCATAGGAACTCCTGTTGAAGGCAGGGAATGAGAGGTATCATTGTTTCCAAGCTGTGGCTGTGTTGAGTCCATACGCTTTTTAGATACCATTGTAATTTCCTCATATGCAGTTTTGCAAATGGTGGTAGTAGTATGCAAGATGCCATGAAGCCCAAGGCCTGCAGAATTTTTCTTGCAGGGAGTTGGGTCTTTGTTGCCATTGCTCTGAAGTATTGAGTTAATTGTAGTTGTTTGTCTGGCGCCAGATAAGCCATCTGGGCCGTTGTATTCAAGCTGGCACCCAGGAATGTCATATTTTGTGAGGGCACTAGTTTTGATTTCTTTTCGTTTACTGTGTACCCTAGGCAACTTAGAAGATGTTTTACAAAAGCCAGGTGTTGTAAGAGAATGTCCTTGCTTTCTGCTTGGATGAGGCAGTCGTCCAGGTATGGGTATATCTGAATTCCTCTGTCTGCAGTATGCCAGGCATTTTGTGAAGACCCTGGGCGCAGAAGATAAGCCAAAGGGCAGTGCAGAAAATTGGTAATAGGTTGAACCTGCAATGAAACAGAGGTATCTTCTGCAATTTTGTCTGATAGGGACATGCAGGTATGTCTCCTTGAGGTCCAACGTTACTAGCCAAGCTTTCTTGTCCAACATGGGAAGAAGCTGCTGTAGTGTTAGCATCTTGAATTTGGGTACTTGCAAGAAGGTGTTTAAAATTGAAAGGTCCAGAATGGGTCTCCAAGCATTGTCCTTTCTGGGAACTAGAAAGAGCCTTGAGTAAAATCCTTGGCCTTGCTCCTGTGTAGGTACCAGCTGAATGGCTCTCATGTCCATGAGAGCTGTAATTTGTTTTTGTGCTGCTGCCCATTGATTTTGTGGCAGGTTTGGCATTCCTTTTATCCTTGGCAAGGTGTGGAAATGGAATCTGTATCCTTGTGAGATAATGTCTAGGACCCATTTGTCCTTTGTGACGATGCGCCAGTTGTCTGCAAAAAGTGCTAATTTTCCTCCCAAGGGAGCTGCCAGGAGAGTTTTGCTTGGCAGTTTGAGGTATAAGTCATTGTGTTTGCCTTCTAGTAGTTTGTGGCCTGTCTTCTCCTCCCTTCTTTGTTGCAGTGCCCCACTGGCGAGGTTTGTAAGGAATTTGTGCTTGTCCTCTGCCCTTAGGGCGCCTGTATTTACCCCTCTGTGGTCTGTCAGAAGCTGGAAAGGACCAATTTTTTGTTGGCCAATTTCAGCTGAATCGTGGGGGCTGTACTTGTAAGAAATCTTTGACAGTCTGCATAGATTTTGCCTTATTCTCCATTTTCTTTAAAACCTCCTCTGCTTTAATCCCGAATAAGACATCCTGCTGTAAGGGTGCATCTAGTAAGTTTGCTTTAACATGATCAGCCAGAGATTGTTCCTTTAACCAAGCATTACTACGTATAACAGACCCAGTAACAGCTGCTCTAGAGGAAGCTTCCAAGGCATCAAAACCACATTGTAAAGTACGTTTGCCCACCTGTTCAGCTGCATTCAACAGATCCTGCATTTCCTTGAATTCAGACTGTTGAGGGTGCATGCCAATCTTTTGTTTTATTTGAGACATTAGGAATTGCTGGTATTTAAGCATGTGAAATTGAGAATTTAGTGCTCTCATAGCTAGAGTAGCTGAGGCGTAAACCTTCTTCCCCCACCTATCTAGTGCTCTGGAGTCCCTTTCAGAGGGTACTGGATTTTTAGCCATAGAAGCTTTAGCCCCCTTGGGACCCTGGGATATTGTCTCTGAATCAGCAACAGGGCTTTTGTATAGGAATTTGTGCGAGTCAGGCACTCTATAGTATCTGTCTGGTTTGGCTGGAGCAGGAGGCAGAGAATCTGGATTTAGACTAGATTCTAAGAAAACATCATCCACAATGTCTAAAACTGGGGGGAATAGCAAGGGGTCTGTGTTGGGGGAGTAAAATAAACTCTCTGAGCCTTTTCTTTGAGTCGGAGTAGTCCTGACCTTCCCAGTGGAAATGTTCCCTCATGGTATGTAAGGTTTCCCCAAAGGAATAATCTTCAGGGGGAGAAGCTGAGGGAATGGAGTCTTCAGCATCAGAATCTTCATAAGGGGGAAAGGAGTAATCCTGTTCCTCAGCGGAGCCTGAGGAAACAGACACCTGATCAGAGGAGGCATAATCCTCTTCTTGGCTAGGCCTTTTGTCGGGGGGGGGGGGGGGGTCGGGAACCCCTGGTCAAAGAAATTAAATCTTCAGCCATTTTAAGCATCTGTTGCTTAGGCATAGGGCCTTGACCTGGAGACTGAAGAGTATTATTTTTTGGTTTTAGAGGAGTCTTAAGTTTAGCATAAGATTTTATGGTGAGAGTAGTCAGTCTGAAGACACCTTCAGAAACCGAAGCCATTTCTACAGCACCGACTTCTCCTACTGCAATGTCGTCAGTAGGGCCTAAAGAAAATGGCTGTGTCGGCCTAGAACTCTCTGCTGGAGAATCCGTAGCGGTCTGGGGATCCAATTCAGCGGTAGCCAGGGGCTGCGTAGGCGCCTCACTGAAAACCGGAGAACCGGCGACCAGCCCAGCCGAGGGCTTGGAGTCTGGCTTGGATCTAGGCTGCCTTTATTTTTGTGTTTTTTATACATGCCGGTAGTCGGCTGCTCCGACGGCATAGTGTAATAAAATTTCCTACCGAAGTAGTGTCTTGCGAAATCAAAGCGTCGCTTAATAGTCCGCTTATTGAACCTAGCACAAAACCGACAACCAGTGACGTCGTGGTCCGGGCCTAGGCAAGGTATACAAAAAGAATGAAAGTCCTTATGAGGTATTTGCTTCCCACAAGAAATGCAATTGTTAACTTTTTCTGACATTGGACTGAGGCAAGAAAAGGTTCCCCAACGGGGTTACTTAGCTTTGAAGACTTCGGACTGAAACTCGATTCGAAAATCTCAGGTGTCGGCCGACCGGCACTTGCGAACTGCTTCTGCTTCGGCCACCGCGCGGCAAGAAAGACTGAAAAAAATGGCGTCAGATGCCTCTGGTGTACCCCTGGCGCACTGACGTCAGGGAAGAAGCGACAGCAACCGACGCCGGAACAAGACGTTGGAATTCAGGCCGACTGCGGGACCGCCTGACGGCAGGATAACCCAAGTGTGATGACTGCAGCAGGGTAACACGATGAACACGGGAAGTTATATGCAACCTAAAATCAACTTGCAGATTACATATGGAATAAAACTGTATACCAAGACATTCCCTTCAAACACTTGCCTTTATTTGCCTGAAAACTTAAGTTTTCTCTATTTTAGAAAAAAGAGGGTCAATAGTTTTAATCTAGAAAGATAATATGTACAGAAGTCCTGCAAGTACTTTGCACAAAAACGCTAGTAATAGAAATAGGTAAGACAGAAGCACTTTTTCTAAACTAATCTCCAACGCAGATCTTAAAATGGGAAGAAGAATATCTGGGTGTTTAGAGTGAGACCAGATTCACTCAACTTGTTCTCCTTATATGAGCTGGCTATTAACACCCTTTACAAATATATAGTTGAGTAAGTTGCACCTACCTGCAACAGTAGATGTTTGAATTCCTTGCTGCTGCAAAAGCATTTAGGCTATTTGAGTTGTGTCTTGACCAAGATGCAACAACTGGCCAGCTTCCAAAAGCTCCATCTCCCTCCTACACTTCCACTCTCACTGCTGTTTGGTTAGATATGAGGGGGAAAATTCAGCAGCCAGCGTGGAAAAAAAGAAGTTATGTCCTTACCATAACGTTCGATGTTTGTAGTCCATCTCGTCCTTCATTCTTACTCTTGGGATCAGAGCTGAACCTCGGCTCCGACTCGGCCATACTGTAGCTCAAAAACATCTTGTTGGCTCGTGGCTAGGAGGTATTCCATTATGCATCACTACCATTCCCCAGATCTTGTTTGCTGCAAGGAAATCAAAAGGACTAACAAAAACAAAACAGTAGGCACTCTACCCCCAGGTCCTCAAGGAGGGGGCAGGAGGGAGGGTTCATAAGAATGAAGGGCGAGATGGACTACAAACATCGAATGTTATGGTAAGGACATAACTTCTTTATGTTCTGTAGTCCTATCTCGCCTTCATTCGTACTCTTGGGACAGCATCCCTAGCACCTTCATATTGAGTGGTTCATTGGAAAATGCTCCTGAGTACTGTGGAACCAAAGGAAGACCTGTTCCTAGAAACCATATCCAATTTGTAGTGAGTAATTAATGTGTGAGGTGAAGTCCATGTTGCTGCAGCTCAAATGTTGCCTATTGGGATTCTAGCCTGAAAGGCTACCGAGGTAGACACAGACCTGGTAGAATGAGCTTTCACCTTGAAAGGAAGATCTTTACCACAGGAGGAATAGATAAATGAAATGCAACTAGAAATCCAGTGAGATAGTGTGACTTTAGAAACTGGAAGGCCCCTCCTAGAGTCTGAAAAGGAGACAAACAACTGATCTGACCTTCTGAAACCTTTAGTTCTGTCCAGATAAAAACACAATTGTCTATGCACATCCAATTGGTGGAATTTGTATTCTGCCTAGTTAAAAAACTTAGGGAAGAACACAGGCAATTCAACAGACTGATTAATACTGGTTTGAGAAGAATCCTTAGGAATAAAGAAAGGGTTTGTCTGCAAAGAGACCCTATCTTTATGAAACACCAAATAAGGGGGCTTAATCGAAAGAAGCTTGCAGTTCAGAGACCCTTCTTGCAGAAGTGATGGCCACTAAAACAAGAAGTTATGTACTCACCATAATGTTCGATGTATGTAGTCCATCTCGCCTCACATTCTTATCCGTGGGTTCGGAGCCGAACCTCGGCTCCGACTCGGCCATACTCTAGCTCGAAGTCTTTCAATTAGCTGGGCTAAGAGGTATCCCATGCTGCACTGCTCCCTTTCCACAGATCTTGTTTGCTGCAAGCTCAATCACTCACCTTCCATACACATAACACATACAGAAGGAAAATCATCCCAATAATAAAAGGAGTACTGAAACCAGAACTAACCTCTAGGCCCTCCAGGAGGGGGAAGTAAGTAAGAATGTGAGGCGAGATGGACTACATACATCAAACGTTATGGTGAGTACATAACTTCTTGATGTTATGTAGTCCAATCTTGCCTACATTCTTACCCGTGGGACAGCGTCCCCAGCACCTGAACCCTGCGAGGCTCAGTGGAAAATACTCCCGAGCACTGTGGAAACAAAGCAAGATCTGCCTCTGGATATCAAATCCAATTTGTAGTGAGTAATAAAGGTGTGAGGAGATGCCCATGTAGCCGCAGCACAAATATCATCCATAGACATCCTAGCCTGAAATGCTGTAGAGGTAGACATCGATCAGGTAGAATGAGCCTTCACTCTAAATGGTAACTCCTTACCACCTGAGGCATAAATGAAGGAAATACAACTAGAGATGCATCTAGACAAGGTCATTTTGGAAACAGGAGACCCAATCCTATTGTCTGAAAATGAGACAAATAGCTAATCCGATTTTCTAAGATCCTTCATTTTATGCAAATAAAAAACGCAACTGTCTATGAACATCCAGCTGGTGAAATTTAAATTCTGCCTTATTAGAAAACTCTGGAAAAAATACAGGCAGTTCAATGGATTAGATGAGATTAATAACAGAAGCCACCTTTGGCATAAAAGAAGGGTTTGGTCTAAGGGAAACCCTGTCCTTGTGAAATATCAAGTAAGGCGGTCTGATTGACAAAGCTTGGAGCTCAGAGACACATCTAGCTGAAGTGATGGCTACCAAAAAGATAGTCTTCCAAGTCAAATATTTCAATTCACAAGTAGCTGCAGGCTCAAAGGGGAACGCCGTGAGACATTGTAGCATAAAATTTAGGTCCCAAGGCATGACTGGATCATAAATAAAAGCAATAACCACCAGCTTCAGGTACAAATAAATCAGGTCCCAAAAAGAATAGCAAGTTGAAATTTAATGTCCACTGTGTATCCAGTACAATAGCAGCAAAAACGATGTCCACAAAATCACAATACGTTTGTTAAAACACAACGTTTCGTCATCAACTTCTTCAGTAATGACAACCATAGTAAAGACTTTTCCTTATATAGTAAATTTACTGCAATTAACATTTGAACTGACCAATCATGTTATGAAACACAAATAAATTACCCTAATATTTTGGATACTTAAATTCACCATGACAATTGTGAGATATATTTGAGTATAAAATCAAATGTTAAGTACATTTCAACTTTAAAAGTGTATACACATTTGTTAAAATTAAAATTCTAATATAAATTAATTAAAATATTTAATTCTATCACGAACAATCCATAAACTCTGTTCCATGTTATGTAGCAGTTTACACCATCTAGTGGTCAAATGCAAGAATCACAATAAAAATCACAATAAAAAATGACTTGAATAAAAACAAGTTTAAAATGTATAATTGTTAAAAACTACTAAATGTAATACCCAAAACAATTGATCTTAATGAGTTATATGATAGTTTTATAAAAGTTTATTGAAAATATTTAATAAATCTACAAATTCCCTAAGGAAAATGGGTATTGCACATGTTAAGATATACTTTTATTAAAAGGTGCTAGAGCTTTGCTGCCCTTAATTTAAGCACTGGTGCAAGAGAGACCATATCATTTAATCCCAGATTTCTTCCTGAATCAAGTAGTAGTTGCCAGTGTAACTCCCTATATTCAATCAGCGTTTCCCACATACCACCTCTGGGGTTATTGGGAACTACTTCAAGCACAAAAAATTGATAACCTGTTGTTGGACATTTCATAGAATGTTTGCTTAATGCATTTTTATCTTTTTTCATTCTAACGTCATAAAGGTGCTCGTAGATCCTTTGTTTGAGCTTCCTCTCACTTTTTCCGACATAAGAAGAACATTTCTTGCATATAGCAATATAAATGATGCCACTAGTGTCACAATTTGCAAAACTATCTAGAATTAATGTCTTATTTCTTGCCTCTAGGTAAATTGAGGTACCAGTCAGTAGATGCATACAATAGTTGCACCTACCACATTTAAACAATCCTTTCTTAGCTTTACTATTCTTGCTTATTCTGTTGACATTATGACAATTCTCTAAAATATTCTTTATGTTTCTCCCTTTTCGATAGGTATAAGTTACTTCCTTATCAAAAATACCTTCTAAATCAGAAATTTCTGAGAAGGCATTCCATTCTTTGGCAAAAATTTCCTTTATTAAGACTGAATGTTCATTAAAGGTGGTGACAAGCCCTGCACCGTATTGATCAATGTCAACATTGTTGTTTGCTTTTATTACAGCTGTGTCTTTTATACCTATGATAGGAGCAAAGGGACCCTTCCTTTTCTTGTTTACTTCATCTAAAATATTGTTAAAATAGTCGTGTGAATAACCTCTCACAGCAAAAAGCTCTCTAAGTACATTAACTTCGTTAATGAATTCATCATCTTCAGATGTCATTCTACTTGTGCGAACTAGTTGCCCTTTTACAACTCCTTTTTTCTGAAATGGGGGGTGACAACTACTGAAATGTAAATAGCAATTGGAAAATGTTTCATTTCTATATATCTTTGATGTAAACTTTCCATCTTTTTTGCTAATGTTAACATCTAAATAATTCAGTATATTTGAGTCAAAATTCTGAGTAAATTTTAAGAAGTTAGTGGTTTTGTTGACATATTCAACCAACTTCTCAAAACTGCATTTATTACCTTTCCAAAAAAAGCAAAGGTCATCAAGAAATCTGGCATATAGCACCCATTGGTCACTAAAATGCGAATTAAGCAAAAATTTCTCCTCCCAAAAGGCCATAATAATGTTGGCATAAGTTGGGGCACAATGTGCCCCCATAGCTACACCTTTTTCTTGTCTATAGTATTCCCCTTGGAAATGAATGAAATTATTTTTTAGTACAATTTCCATTAGGGTTAAGGTGTTTCTAAATTCTCTGTGCGTCAGTTTCTTACTGGCTATTAAAGCTTCTTCAAACCAGTATAGCCCCGTTTCATGTGGAATACAACCGAAAAGATCAACAACATCCATTGTGCCAAAACTCAGGTTTTCACTGTACAAAGTTGGTTCCACTTTCCTTAAAAAGTCCCACGAATCTTTGAGTATATAATTTCTTCCTTCCAGTACTTTTTTAGCTTTCAAATTGACAAACTTTGCCAGAGGGGCTGTGGCCGAGCCATCCGCTGACACTATAGGCCTTAAAGGGGGATCTGTGCTGTCTTTGTGTACTTTGGGGATGCCAAAAATGCATGGGACCTTAGGCTTCTCAACTGTCAAAAACTTGTAAGTTTCTTTGTCAATAGAACCTTCCAACAAGAGGTCGTTCAATAGAACGTGTATCCTTTTGTAGGCTATGTTAACTTCGTTAAGGGATACTCTAGTGTATTTGTTTCCATCATTCAATATCTCCAACATTTTACCTTCATATTGTATTGCTTGCATAACGACCACTCCCCCTCCTTTGTCAGGTTTCATGACCCTCAGTTCACTGTTGTTGCTAACTTCTTTCAATGTCTTAATCTCTCCTTGAGATAAATTTGAGTGCGTGCGCTTACTAGCTAGTTGCTTTCTAACTTCATTTTCAATTTTGTTTTCAAAATTTCTCAACTGGGGGTGTAAGGGGGGGTTAAAAACGCTCTTACGCTTTAGTGTCTCATCGTAAGGGTGACTAGTCTTATCTTTGAAAAATAATTCAAGATTCTTTTTCCTAACAAATAACTTGATGTCAATTAATAGTCTGGACATATCTACTCTTTGTCTAGGGACAAAGGTAAAACCTTTTGAAAACAAGTTAAACCAAGAGACATCCACCTGAACATTGGAGTAGTTGTAAATGTTAAAACCATTGTGTGACCATGTATTTCCATTGTTGGTAATGCCAGTACTTAATATCATCCATAGACATCCTAGCCTGAAATGCTGTAGAGGTAGACATCGATCAGGTAGAATGAGCCTTCACTCTAAATGGTAACTCCTTACCACCTGAGGCATAAATGAAGGAAATACAACTAGAGATGCATCTAGACAAGGTCATTTTGGAAACAGGAGACCCAATCCTATTGTCTGAAAATGAGACAAATAGCTAATCCGATTTTCTAAGATCCTTCATTTTATGCAAATAAAAAACGCAACTGTCTATGAACATCTAGCTGGTGAAATTTAAATTCTGCCTTATTAGAAAACTCTGGAAAAAATACAGGCAGTTCAATGGATTAGATGAGATTAATAACAGAAGCCACCTTTGGCATAAAAGAAGGGTTTGGTCTAAGGGAAACCCTGTCCTTGTGAAATATCAAGTAAGGCGGTCTGATTGACAAAGCTTGGAGCTCAGAGACACATCTAGCTGAAGTGATGGCTACCAAAAAGATAGTCTTCCAAGTCAAATATTTCAATTCACAAGTAGCTGCAGGCTCAAAGGGGTACGACGTGAGACATTGTAGCATAAAATTTAGGTCCCAAGGCATGACTGGATCATAGACTGGAGGGCGAAGCAGCATAGTGCCCTTCAAGAATGCCTTACAAAGTCTATGCACCATTAGACTGGGTTCATTAGTGACATGAAAAGTGGAAACAGCCAACTGGACTTTAATGGTTGCGGCTGCTGATCCCTGATTAAAAAGCATGGAGAGAAATTCCAGAACTGAAGAAATTGGAGCTGTATAAGGATCAATTTGTCTTGCATGAGCCCAGATGGAGAATCTTTTCCATTTACTGGAATGGATCTTTCTGGTCGAAGGCTTATGGGAAGAGGATAGAATATGAACCACTTCCGGAGAAAAATTATGAAGCCTGACTAGAGATGGAACTGGAGTAGCCAGGCTGTCAACCTGGACGGTCTGAAGAGAGGGATGGAACTGCCCTGACAAATGAGTCAGTAGATCTGGCTGTGGGTCCAGAATCCAGGGGTCTTCCATGAGATAGGGACAGAGAAAGGGGAACCAAATTTGACGAGGCTAGTGTGGAGCAATCAGAATCATTCTGCTTCCCAAGGATTGCGCTTTCTGAATAAGCTTTGTCACCAGAGGAACAGGCGGGAAGGCATAAAGTAGATAGGAGGGCCAATCGTGAACTAGAGCGTCCCTGGGTGTCTCCCCCTGAGGGGGATGAGGGTAAAGTAGCTGTTGCACTTGGTATTGAGGGGACTGGCAAATAGGTCGCAGCAAGGCTGACCCCATCTGCGGAAAATCTGCTCCGCAACCTGACTGTTCAGGGACCACTCATGAGGCATCAGAATAGCTCTGCTCAACCTGTCGGCAATCTCGTTGGACTTCCCCGGAATGTGCATTGCTACAAGAAAACGTTGGGAAGACACTGCCCACTGCCACACTCGAATGACGCCTCTGCAATGGGGGTACGACTTGGTTCCTCCCTGTTTGTTCAGATACCATACCACCGACATATTGTCTGAGTGGATCGCAATTGTCCCGAGAGGAAGAAAGCTCAGAAGTGCTTACAGTGCTAGTAGCACTGGTCTCATCTCCAAGATATTGATATGCAAATGCATCTCATGTTCCTGCCACTTGCCATGGACTGCCCTGCCAAGATAATGCCCCCCCACCCAATCTGGGAGGCATCCGTGGTCACTGTGGCAACAGGAGGGGATGGGATGAAGGGCTTTCCCGCACTGAGGTTGCTGGTTTGAAGCCACCAGCGCAGATATTGCTTGCACCTGTCTGTGATCATTATAAGATGAGAAAGCGGAAGATGTTGTAGAGACCACTGGGTGAAAAGCAGCCACTGAAGGAGCCTCATGTGTAGCCTCGCAAGAGGAACCAGCATAATTGTTGCAGCCATCGCCCCTAACAATTTGAGAACCGTTTTTGCCTTTATACTTTTTTCCGAGGGAGCAACGTGTATACCTGTTGTTGCAAACCCTGAATCCTTTTGTGTGGTAAAAATGCCCTCATGAGCATTGTGTCTAACTTGGCGCCTATAAAGGTGACACGCTGTGAGGGCAGCAAGGCAGACTTTTCCCAGTTTAGAGTGATACCCAATTGTTGACACAGCTTGATATTGGCGTCTCTGGTCTGTAGTAGCAGATGCCTGGTGGTGACAGAAAGGAGCCAGTCGTCCAGGTACGGAAACACTTGGAATCCCTGACGTCTCAAGTGAGCCGTCACCACTGCCATACATTTGAACACCCTGGGGGCTGTGGTGAGACCAAAGGGCAGGGCACGAAACTGAAAATGACTTGACTCCCAGCCAGAAGCGTAGATGACTTCTGGATGCCCTTGTCCATCTTTATATGTTAGTAAGCATCCTTGAGGTCGATGGAGCACATCCACAGTTCTTTTCCCAACAATGGAAGAATAGATTGCAATGTGACCATTCAGAACTTGGACTTCTTCACATGGAGGTTGAAGCGGCTGAGATCCAAGATGGGTCTCAGGTCCCCTGTTCTTTTCAGCACCAAAAAGAATCTGGAGTAAGTCCCTAATCCGATCTGGTCTGAGGGGATATGTTGGATGGCTCCTTTTTCTAGCAGCTTTAGAACTTCTGAAGCTGCGGAATCCCTTTGATTAGGTGGAACATCTGGGATTCTGTTGATTGGTGGGGGAGGAGAAGAGAAGGGAATGCGATATCCTCCGGAAACTATTTTTAATACCCACTGGTCCTGGGTAATGTGCTGCCAGGCTTCTGGGTATAGTGAAATGCGACCCCTGACTGGTTCCAGAAACACGCAGTCAGACCTCCCATCAGGAGCGCTGGTAGGGAGAACCACGAAAGGAGTCACAGTCTCCCTGGTTACGTGGGCCTCCTCTGCCTCTAAGGCGGCGTCTACCCGAGTTACCACCCCCTCCCCTGCCTCTGGAGGGGGAATCACTTTGTGAGTCATGAAAAAAAACCTCTGAGATTTCTTGAACCACATTTTCCCACTCTTCTGGCCCTTGGGATAAGGTCTAGAAGGCATGGAAAAATGGACTCCCACGGCAGACAGAGTTTTTCCCTCTTGCTCGCACCTAGTGAGTGTCCTTCACCTTGGTTCCGAACAACGATGAACCATCAATGTAGACTTGAAGGCCTCTGCGAAATTACAGCGGCACACCCAGGAGTGCCTCCTGAGAGAAACTCCGGAACTCGCTGCCCTACTCGCTCCTTTGGCTGCGTAAGAGATCAGCCTCATGGAGGAGTTAGCAATAGAATTTAGGGTAGACATCTGAGCATTGACTTCCTCAGCCACTGCGTCAGAAACGTTACCCTGCAGAGAATCTTCAAGCTCTTTCAGGAGATCTCTTTGGAGCAGTGTAAAATGTGACAAATAATTCAGCAACCACAGAGTAAAGGCCGCTGGAGAAAACATACGCTTCCCATACCGGTCCATGGTCCTAGACTCTTTGTTAGAGGGATGGACGGTAGATGAAGTCTCAGCCCATTCCTTCTTGGTGGCCGCTGCCAACACCATGGCATCTACTGGAATGCCCTTTGTGAGAAACTCTTTGTCGGCGGGGGCAGACAGAAATTTGTTGGGTCTCCTGGGGACTGGTTCCACAGTGTCAGGGGTTTCCCACACCCTTCGACAAACCAGATCCAGTAGTTCATCGAAGAGGGGAGAAACCCAGGAGGTGGAGGGTTGAGCCCCAAAGGCCTTCAGGAACACCGACTCTTCCTTGGAGGGGGATTTAGAGGGCCAGTCGCCTCTCTGCTTCAAGATCTCTAGGATAGCAGCAAAAGAGATATCCTCAGAGGACAACTTGGTGGACCCCTCTGATTCCTTGAGGTTGGTGTCCGATGTGAGAGACTCTTCCTGGGAGTCAATGTGCTTCCTCTTGCACGGTTTCTGGGTGGCTCCTCAGGCAAAAACTCTGGGGGGCCCCTCAGAAAGTTGGGGACCACTCATGGAGGTATCCTGAGGCCTTGGGTCTCCGCTGTCAAAGGATAGGGGGCGATCAGAGACTGATACCAGAGCTGGAGGGGGTAGAGTGTCGATGCTGTATGATGCAGCTAAGGACCTGGCCAACACGCTCCGCCTGACCTCGAAAGTTGGTCCCCCCGGCTCCAAAGATCGACCAACAGTGGAAGCCCTCGGAGCAGAAGGGACAAGGTCCGAAGCAAGGGTCAGGCTCACCCGAGCCAAAACACTGAGATGGAGGCTAGGAGCCAAAGAGCGTTCCGAGACTCCCCCCTCGGGTCCGACCGAGGAACCATGAGTCCTGGACCCCGTGAACGGAGCCGATGGGGTCGGATCAGAGATTGGAGCAGAGAAACAAGGACGGGTTACCAGAACCAACCTAGAAGCATCAGACGGCACTGACAACTCTGGCTCCGAAGGCTGAGATTTGCTTGGAGGATCTATCGATGATGGATGGGTGACGGGCTCTGGAGCCGACTGGGCTGGAGCCGAAAGCAATTTAGCCAGCACCGGTGATTGGAGCAGTCTCTGCACCACTCTATCCACATCCACATCAGGGAGAGTCCTGCAGGGCCCAGAGGATAAGGTAGGAGATCTAAACATCCTTTCAGAAGGTGACCTGCGAGGAGGAGAAACAGGTCTAAAAACTGGAGACTGGCTCCGAACTAGTATCTCGGTCACTGGCTCCAAGAGGCTGGGAGCCGATGTAGGTTCTGTCGATTCATCAACTTCCTTCGGCACCGAAGACAATGGAGCAGACGATGCCACAGTAGACTTAGTAACTTTCTCCGGAGGCTCCGATAAGACTGACTGAGCCAGAGAGCGTTTTTTTGCTTTGGAGGTTATGTCTCTTTTAGAGGGAGAGGACTTAGCACTAGAAGACCTCTCCAGATTTTCCTAGAAAGAGGGTTTCAGTAATCCTTTCAGAATTAGTTTGTTCTTCCTTTCTTGAAGAACATGAGGGCTGAATGCATGACTGAACGCACAAGATTCCTGAAGGTGGATAGCCCCCAAACAATAAATGCACACAGAGTGTCATTCTTTGTGACATCTTTTATCCACATTTACTACATTTTTTGAAGCCTGAAGGCTTGTGTTCTTTTGCATCCTTGGACATGATCGGTATGACACTAGACACAACACAATTGACAAACCCGACACCAGCAGCAAAGCACAGGAACCAGACACTAAATAAACTGCAGACACCACACAAGGACCTCTAACTCAAATGGCCCAGACAAGAAACAAGGGAAGGACTAGGTCCTCTAACTTAAACGGCCCTAGCCCAGAGGGATAGGGAACCGGAAAAAAAAAAAAAAAAACAAATACAGAAGGGTAACAGATAACAAATGGAGGGAGGACTAGGTCCTCTAACTGAAACGGGCCTAGCCCATTAGGAGATAGCTAACGGGATACCAAGACAAAGGCCACAAAAGGCCACACCAAAAAGCTTCCACAAATCAAAAACACACACACCTAGCTATGAAAATAGCTTTTGGAGCAACAAATTTGGTCAAAGAGCGAGACCACGTCACACGAGCAGCAAACGAGATCTGGGGAAAGGGAGCAGTGCAGCATGGGATACCTCTTGGCCCAGCCAATTGAAAGACTTCGAGCTAGAGTATGGCCGAGTTGGAGCAGAGGTTCGGCTCCGAACCCACGGGTAAGAATGTAGGCGAGATTGGACTACATAACATATATAGTTTTCCAAGTTAGAAACTTGAGGTCACATGTGGCTGTAGGTTCGAAAGGACTTGATGTAAGTTTATGGAGAACAAAGTTCAAGTCCCATGGAGCCACGGGATCCATGACTCGGGGTCTTAGCAAAGTGGTCCCTTTGAGGAAGGCTCTACAAAGCCTATGAGCCATAAGATTAGGTTCATTAGCAACATGAAAGGTGGAAATGGCTGCCAACTGGACTTTGATAGTTGCACTGCTGCTGAGCCTTGGTTGAACAACTGTGAGAGAAAATCTAAAATGGCAGAAATGAGAGCTGTGTAAGATTCAAGGTTTCTCTCATGGGCCCAAAAGGAGAATCTCATCCATTTACTGGTATACATTTTCCTGGTAGAAGGTTTGAGAGAAGATGACAGAATGTGTACAACCTCAGGAGAAAAGTCATGAAGCCTGACTAGAGATGGAATTGGAGCAGCGAATCTGTATAGTTGAAGGTGTGGAGAGAGGGATGGAATGCCCCTGACACGTGTGTCAGTAAATCTGGCACTGGATCCACAGTCCATGGTTCGTCCTTTAGATGAGGTCTGGGGAAGGGGAACCAAATCTGTCAAGGGCAGTAAGGAGCAATTAGGATCATTCTGCTTCCTGAGGATATTGCTTTCTGAATTACCTTCCATAAGGGGGGGGGGGGGCATAGAGAAGTCCCAAGGGCCAATCGTGAACGAGTGCGTCTCTTGGTGCTTCCCCTTCCGGGGGAATCCGGGTAAAGTAGCTGCTGCATTTGGCATTGAGAGGGGTGGCAAAGAGATCGCAGCAAGGCTGACCCCATTTGCGAAAAATTTGTTCCGCAATGTATGTGTTCAGAGACCACTTGTGAGGCATCAGAATAGCCCTGCTGAGCCTGTCGGTTATGACGTTGGATTTCCCAGAGATATGTGTTGCTATCAGAAAGCGCTGGGAAGACACCGCCAACTCCCATACTCAAAGTGCTTCTCTGCAGGGAGGGTAAGATTTTGTTCCTCCTTGTTTGTTTAAGTACCATACCACTGACATGTTGTCCGAGTGGATTGCAATTATCCCTAGTGGGAGAAACCTGTGAAGTGCTTGCAACGCTAGAAGCACTGCTCACATCTACTTTCTTGCCCAAAGGTTTAGTAGCAGAGTCCAAATCCTGAACCATACCTTTTTCAACTGTCTCTGCCTTTCAGGGACATCCCTGACTGATTAAATTTTAGCTCAATCTCTCTTAATCCTTCCTAAAACTGCTGACTCTTGGAAAAAAGGTGGAGACTTGCATTTAAAAAATAATGACAATTAGAGGTGTATGGTTCTTTTACTTAAGAAAATATATGCTAATTCACATTCACTTATTCTAATAATGACTCAAGTTAATAGTATTAATATTTTAAAAGTGTCTGTGGTTATTTATGAATTTATCCCTGGTTGGTTGACAGCTATGTCCTGAAATAAACAGACAAGAAATAGCCGCCAAGCTATTTCCCCATAATAACTCTATATACAACTTGGTGGATGGTGGGTGGATGCAAGAATTCAAAAGTACAGTTTTGTACCTACCATAAATGTAGATGTTCGAAGATCCACATTGCTGCAGTCCTTACATATGGGTAGTCCGCTGTCCTCGGTCGGCCCGAATACCAAAGTATTAGGCTGATGTCGGTCAAGGCGCTTAAAACTGACATCAGGACGTCAAGGTACAAAAGCGCATGACCGACGTCATATCCTCAGTCTTTTCTTGCCCCAGATGTCAGAAGGCCCTAAAAAGAAAGGCCAAAGCCAAAAAACAGCAAAAAACAACCAACCACCCCTGCACTAACCATATTTACAATATTTACAACCCAAACCACACAACCACCTCTAACTACAGAGGGGAAGGAGGGAGGGAATTGGACTGCAGCAATGTGGATCTTGAACATCTACATTTATGGTAGGTACAAAACTGTACTATGTTCTTCATCTCACATTGCTGCAGTCCTTACATATGGGTAGAATCCCAAAGCAGAGGTAAGGGAGGATGGCAAAACTATAAAGCATTAGGAGCTGCCAAAATGCCCTGTAAAATTGCAGTGGCAAATCCAGCCCTAGATTTAGAGTAAAGTGGAAGGTGGTAATGCTTAGAGAAAGTATGCACTGAACTCCAAGTAGCTGCCTCCAAAATATCTTTAGTAGCCACCCCCCTTAAAAAAGCTGTAGAAGTGGCAGTAGCCCTAGTGGAATGAGGCCTAATCCCAGCTGGAACCTCCTTACCATGATGGGAATAACAGAAAGCAATACAAAAACCAATCCACTTAGAAATAGTTTGTTTTGAAACAGGTTTGCCCTGAGAACCCAAAGCAAATGAAACAAACAACTGCTGAGACTGCCTGAACCCTTTAGTTCTGCTCAAATAATATCGCAACTGTCTGTGTATATCCAAAGTGTGCAAAATCTTCTCCCCTTTATTTTGGGGGTTTGCATAAAAAGTAGGCAAATGAATAATTTGGTTTAAAGCCACACTAGAAACCACTTTAGGCATAAAGGAAGGGTTAGTACGCAAAGACACCCTATCCTTGTGGAAAATTAAGAAAGGCTCAATCGCCATAAGGGCCTGTAATTCAGAAACCCTTCTCGCAGAGGTAATGGCCAACAAAAAAGCAGTCTTCCATGATAAATATTTCAACTCAACTGGGCTGCAGGCTCAAAAGGTTGTAGAGTGAGTTTCTCCAGCACAAAATTGAGATCCCAAGCAGGAGTAGGAGCTCTACGTGGGGGTCTTATATTCTTTGCCCCTCTAAGGAATTGCTTAAACAAAGGATGAGAAAATAATGGTGGGTCACAGTCAAAGTGAGCAGAAATTGCTGCAGCATGAACCTTTATAGAGGAGAAGGACAAACCTTTGTCCAATAACTCAGTAAGGTATTGAAGAGCAACACTTAAATTAGGTTTAGAAACATCAAAGTCCTTTGCTGTACTCCAAATTAAAAATCTCCTCCATTTATCTGCGTAAACTTTCTTTGTACTAGGCCTTCTGGCCTCCAAAATAACATTCAAAACTTGTTGTGGAAGCTGAGACCCTCCAGGGTTTAAAACAGAATATGCCAGTCTGTTAGATGTAGAGAGTGAAGTTTGACATTGAGTAAATGACTGTTCTCCTGAGACAGCAGGTGTGGAATCGAAGGTAAAGGCCATGGAGGCTCCCGTACCAGACTTCTCAGTAATGGGTACCAGTGCTGTCGAGGCCAATCCGGAGCTATTAAAATCATGGTTGGCTTGTCCTGTCTGACCTTCAGGAGTACCTTTGGGAGGAGAGGCAGTGGTGGAAAGGCATACACGTGAAGATTGCTCCAATTGAATGAGAGAGCATCCACTTTCCAAGCTGTGGGATGAAACCTTTTTGTGCAAAACTTTGGCAGCTGGTAATTTAGTGGCGAAGCGAACAGATCTATGTCTGGAGTTCCCCATAACACTGTCAATTTTTGAAATACATGAGGATCCAATTTCCACTCGTGGGGATCCATAATTTGTCTGCTCAACACATCCGCTAAGGAGTTCTGTGCTCCTGGCAGAAACCTTGCCTGAAGATTTAGCTGTAGACTGAGAGCAGTTTCCCACAGAATCATTGCTTGTCTGCATAGAGGATATGAATGTGTCCCCTTGCTTGTTGATGTACCACATGACAGTTGTGTTGTCTGTTTGAATCAACACCTGCCCTGGAAGAAGTAAATCCTTGAAAGCTATCAATGCAAATTGGACTGCTAACATCTCCTTCAAGTTGATATGTAAATGTTGAAGTCTGGCAGGCCACGTGTCTTGTACCCATTTTCCATTTAGATGAGCTCCCCAAGCTTTGTCTGAGGCATCTGTCGTTAGAATCTGACTCGCCTCTGGTCGGGTCACAGAGTCCCTTGTTTAGGTGACATTCCTGAGCCCACCACAAAAATTCCTTTTGAATGCAAGGTATTATCTGAATGACAGTGTCCATATCTTGGCAGTGTTGCGTCCATACATTTTTGAGATACCATTGTAGCTTCCTCATATGCAGTTTGGCATTGGGAAGTACCAGAATACAAGATGCCATGAACACCAAGGCTTGAAGGACTGTCCTTGCAGTCAGCCTGGACTGACGAGACAATTGGTGGAAGTAAAGAGAAAGATTCTTTTGTTTGTCCGGGGTCAAAAAGGCCATCTGGGATGCTGTATTCAGTCTCACACCCAGAAAGCACATGTCCTGAGAGGGTACTAGACTGGACTTTATTTCGTTCACAGAATACCCTAGGCATCTTAACACTGCCATCACATACTGTAAATGATGAAGAAGTTCGTCCTTTCCTTGAGCCAGAATCAGGCAATCGTCCAAATAAGGATAGATTTTTATTCCTCTTAGCCTGAAGAAAGCTACCACTGTTGCCAGAACCTTTGTGAACACTCTGGGCGCAGTAGATAAGCCAAAGGGCAATGCAGAGAACTGATCATGAAAAGTCCCAGCCCGAAAACGCAGATACTTCCTGCAACAGGGCCTGATAGGAGCATGAAGGTAAGCCTCCTTGAGATCCAGAGTCACCATCCAGTGATCTTTGCCCAGCAGAGGTAAAAGCTGTTGTAACGTCAACATTTTGAACTTGGGAATGTCCAGATATGTGTTGAGGATAGATAAATCCAAAATTGGTCTCCACGTGTTCCCTTTCTTTGGTACTAGAAACAGGCGAGAGTAAAATCCTAGGCCCACTTCTGGCAGAGGGACCGGCTGTATAGCTCCTATTTGAAGTAGTAGAGAAATCTGTTTGTGAGCCTCTAGTCTTTGCTGAGGAGGAACGTCTGGCATGCCTTTGAAAGGAGGTAAGGTATGGAAATAAAACTTGTAACCTTGGTGTATGATATCCAATACCCATTTGTCTTGGGTAATTAAAATCCAATTTTCCTTGAAGAGTGCCAACCGTCCTCCCAAAGGTGCTGCCAGGCAAGAAGGATCTGGCAGCTGAAAAAGTAGGTCATTGGGCCTGTTTACGAAAGGACTGGCCCCTGCCCTCACTCGAAGACTGTGCAGGTGAACTCCATGTTCTAGGTCTGAAGGAACTCTGAGCTCTGCCCCTACCACGGCTAGATCTACCCCTAGACTGAGAATCAGAAGAAGGATACGTCCACCCCTTAGCAGGCCAATTTCTACTAAACTTTGGAGGCTGAACTTGCAAAAAATCTTTAACAGTCTGCATAGACTTAGCCTTGTCTTCCAATTTCTTCAAGACTGACTCCACAGGTGGACCAAACAACACTTCAGACTGCAAAGGAGCATCCAAAATCCTTGTCTTAACATGGTCAGATAAATTCTGATCCTTAAGCCAGGCGTGCCTGCATTTAACTGAACCAGTGGCAGCCACCCTAGAAGAGGCCTGCAAAGCATCAAAACCACACTGTAAAGAATGCTTACCCACCTGTTCAGAGACATGCACCAAATCTTGTAATTCTTTACAGTCAATGCCTTCTGCCAGAGCATCCACCTTAGATTTCAATTGTGAAAGAAGAAAATTTTGATATTTCAACATATGAAACTGGCAATTCAAAGCCCTCATAGCTAAGGTAGAAGATGTATAGACCTTCTTTCCCCACCTATCCAAAGCTCTGGCCTCTTTATCTAGAGGGACCGGATTCTTTACACCAGAGGCCTTGACACCCTTAGGTCCCTGACTCTCAGTTTCTGGGTCCGCCCTAGGACTCTTATAGAGATATTTATGAGCCTCAGGCACCCTGTAATACCTATCCGGTTTTAACAGGCGCAGGAGGCAGAGAATCAGGATTAAGTGAAGCCTCTGAAAATACATCTTGCACAACATCCAGAACAGGAGGTATAGCTAAGGGCCTATGTTGAGGTAAAAACAAAAACTCTCTAAGCCTTTTCCGTGAATCAGAGAAGTCCTGACCTTCCCACTTAAAATGTTCCCTCATAGAATGAAGAGTCTCTGAAAAAGAAAAATCCTCTGGAGGAGAAGCAGAAGGAGTGGAATCATCTGCATCAGAATCAGAATAAGGAGGGTACTCCTGCAAGTCTTCAGCCGAAGACTCTGAAACATCCGAAGCCTGTTCAAAACTTTCCAACTCTGGCTCCACCCTAGGCCTCTTATCAGGAGGGGGCAAAGAACCTCTAATCAGAGTAATCAAATCTTCTGCCATTTTAAGCATGTGCTTCTTAGGCACAGACCCTGCTGAACTAGGACTGACACCAACAGAAGCTAAACCTGGCCTGCCCCTGGAAGAAGCCTTGGAAACAGAAGGAGAGGGTCTAACCACCCTGGGAAGGGAGGGGAGTACAGAAACCTGAGAAGCCCCTTCAGCCTGACCTGCCTCGTGAGAGGCCACATCCTGCAAAATCAAAGACTCCCCCTGAGACTCCAGAGAAGCCTCCATCGGAACCACCGGTTCCACTGAAGCCTCTAAAGAACCGGCGTCCGGAACGGACGACTCATCTTGCCTGGGTTTAACCGCTTTGTCTTTGCGCTTCTTCGTGGAAGCGGGCGGAGTATCCGACGGCATATTATAATTGCACCGCTTACCGAAGACCAGCCTAGCACAATCTAACCTTCGCTTAATAGTGCGCTTATTAAACCTAGCACAAAAGCGACACCCAACTACGTCGTGCTCAGGCCCCAAACAAGGAATGCACAAAGAATGATAATCCCTATGCGGTATCTGTTTCCCACAAGAAATACAATTATTCACTTTTTCTGACATCCGGTAATACACTGAGGCAAGAAAAAACCAAAATATTCCCCAACGGGGTACTTAGCCAACTTGGATTCGGTCTGAAACTCCGAACTCGAAAAATTACAGAACGCCGAACGGCACTTGCAACGCTGCTTCTGCATCGGACCATGCGGCAAAAAAGACTGAGGATATGACGTCGGTCATGCGCTTTTGTACCTTGACGTCCTGATGTCAGTTTTAAGCGCCTTGACCGACGTCAGCCTAATACTTTGGTATTCGGGCCGACCGAGGACAGCGGACTACCCATATGTAAGGACTGCAGCAATGTGAGATGAAGAACATCATCTATTATGGGCAGGTGGAACTTATACAGCTGTACTATGTTCACTATTTGCACTGCCACAGTAGTCTTTAGGTTGTATGGGTTGATTGCCAAAGCCTATCCAACCTGAAAGGAGGCAGGATATGGATCCAGGAGCCCCTGGACAATGGTTTTAGCAAAGTCAGTCCTGGATCTAGATAAAAGAATCTGGTCTGTAAAGCCTTGCATGGGTAGGACCACGTAGCAGTCGCTAAAAAGTTTCTAGAGTCCACCCTTACATACATATTTACAAATAATTCAAGCACAGGCAAAAATGTCCTTCTGGCCTGCCAATATACCAAAATAAGAAGTTATGTACCTACCATAACGTTCCATGTTAGTTGTCTTTTCTCGCCTTCTTTCTTGCTGGATGGGTTCGGAGCGGAGTTGGATACAACAGCAACAGTGATAAAGCTTCCCCTGATAAGGGTGTCATCTTTCAGGGATCAGATCGCTATTCTCCTGCAGAGCAGAAAAGCCCCTGCCGCGCAAGTGTTGAAAGTCCTAGGCATGATGGCAGCTTCTCTTATTGCAGTTCCTCTGGGCAGAATGCACATGAGGGTCCTACAGTGGCTGCTCTTCGCACAGTGGTCGTTCCAGAAACTCCCTTTGTTGCACAACATATTGATCACGGAGTTTTGCAAGCAGGATTTTCAATGGTGGATGGACAGTCGAGATCTGACGATAGGTCGCCCCTTTGTCCTGCCCAGCCCTAAAGCCACCATAACCACGGACGCTTACCTGATGGGGTGGGGGGGACTTTTTCAAGGGACAACAGTCCAAGGAGAATGGTCCAAAACAGAGTACAATCTGCACATCAATGTCCTGGAGTTGAGAGCAGTGTTTCTGGCGTTGCAACACTTTCACGAATCTTTGCCTCTGGGAACAATAGCAGTTCAGACGGACAATATGTCAGTAGTCTGGTACATAAACAAGGCGGAACCAGGTCTTACCCGTTATGCAGAGAGGCCCTGAGAATTTGACAATGGGCTGCATCCGCGGGTCGCTTTCTGATAGCAACGCACATCCCGGGGTCAACCAACATCATTGCGGACAGGCTGAGCAGAGCCATCCTGTTACCACACGAGTGGTCCCTGAAAATTCAAGTTGCGGAAAAGATTTTCCGCAGATGGGGCCAGCCTTGCTGCGATCTATTTGCATCCCCTTTGAATGCCAAATGCAGAAGCTACTTTACCCTACTTCCCCCTCCGGGGAGTGTCCCCAGGGACACTCTAATGCACAATTAGCCCCCGGGTCTCCTGTACGCATTTCCCCCTGTTCCTTTGATACCCAAATTTCTTCAGAAAGCCAGGGACCTGGAAAGGACGATCATCCTAATAGCACCGTTCTGGCCTTGACAGATCTGGTTTCCCTTCCTTCGATCCCATCAGATAGAGGAACTTTGGATTCTGGACCCAGTGCCAGACCTATTGACTCACTCGTCGGGAGTTCCTCAGCCATCCCTTCAATCCCTCAAATTGACAGCTTGGCTGCTCCGTTTCCCTGTTTAGCCAGGTCGAACCTTTTCTCCTCTGCGGTACAACACATTCTAATTTCCTCTCATAAAGCCTCCACCAGAAAGCTATACAGGAGCAAATGGAAGCGCTTTGTGTGTTGGGCATCAGATCACAGTTTTGATCCTCTGGTAGCCCCAATACACAAAATATTGGAATTCTTATCCATTCTTTTTCATGAAGGGGCTTCTACATCCACCATAAGAGTACAGTTAGCGGCCATATCTAACTTCCATGTAGGTGAAGGTGGGTCCACTATTATGTCTCACAGGCTTTGTAAGACCTTCATGAAGGGTACTTTCCACCTTCGCCCACCCGTTCGAGAACCAGTTTTCCCATGGAACCTAAACTTATGTTGTCCCAGCTTATGCTAGCACCCTTCGAACCTGCTTCATCGTGTCCACTTAAATTTTTGTCATGGAAGACCCTTTTTCTTATTGCTGTTACCTCAGCTCGAAGAATTTCGGAGCTACAAGCCTTGTCAGTGAGACCACCTTACATGATTTTCCATCCAGACAGAGTTTCCTTACGCACAAACCCGTCGTTTCTCCCCAAAGTCTGTTCGGTGTTAAATATTAACCAATCTATAAAACTCCCTACATTTTTCAAAAAACATTCAAATAAATTGGAATACACGTTACACAAATTGGATGTACATAGGCAACTGATATTTTACCTAGACAGAACTAAAGCTTGCAGGAAATCTGATCAGCTGTTTGTGTCATTCGCAGACAGTAGGAAAGGCATGCCGGTTTCAAAGGGTACCTTATCCAAGTGGCTATCGGAGTGCATCAATTTTGTTCATTCAGCTGCTAATCAACCACTACCTTTCAAGCCTAATGCTCATTCTACTAGGGCCATTTCTACTTCCTTAGCCCATGCGGCTCGCTTACCGTTGGACACTGTGCAGCAGCAACGTGGGCAAAGCCTCATACATTTATCACACATTACAAGGTGGACAAGGCCTCTAAAGACAGGACTTCCTTTGGTTCCACTGTACTCAGGAACGTTCTTCCGTGAGTCACCCAGGGTTACGGAGCTAGGGACGCTTCCTGTGTGTAAGAACAAATGGCGAGATTGAACAATGTCACATAAAGAAGTTGTCTTACCATAACGTTCCATGTGCATTGTTCGTCTCGCCTTTGTTCTTACATTCCCTCCCTCCTTCCCCCACCACGTTCTGGAAGAACTGGTATGACTAGGGTTTGATTGGTCTATTCCTAAATGAGTTACAATATCCTCTCATTGCTAGGTTGCATTCCATCTTTACACATATGTGTTGTAGTTCTAATGTCTCATTGTTTGGTCTGTGATTGCGTAGGCATTAGACGCAGTTAGTATTGGAGCGAAATAGTTTCTTGCAAACTAGATCTGAGGGATAGCAGGGAGGATCATGGGATACACACGGAGTCTCAAGCTTCTCTTAGATGCAGTGTTTGTGATGCGGCCGACTCGGAGCTGAGGATTGGCTCCGAACCCGTGTGTAAGAACAAAGGTGAGATGAACAATGCACGTGGAACGTTATGGTAAGACATAACTTCTTTTTAAGATGTCTAGGAAATCAGAAATGATGAAGCTGTTTATTAGTTGCATTAGACACAGACTTGAGTATGAAATAACAGCATGGAAATCTTGTAAGACAACAAGCATGAGTAAACTGGAAAGAGTACAGCATAACTATACCAAGGGCATCTGTGGATGTGAAAGTTTGTTCTGAAAGACTAAAATATCTAAACTGTATAGCATATGTAGATATTCCCTGGTTTGGCACCTCTGTCTCTAATGGACACAGGCAACATGTAAATGATTACATCTCCCAGGCCCCTTCTTGTAAATATTTCATCTCCCAAGCCCCTGATTACACTTATTGAGGGTACCAGAACTTGTCAGAGATTTGGGATGCATGGCTAGGCTTAAAAAGGCCATTGTGGTCATAGCCTAGTAAACGCCTATGAAGAGGAGACCTTGTTCAGGTATATATAGGGCATTTAGAGGCTACTACTTCTGGGAATGTTTGGGATTGTCAAAAAGTACTAGAGAATCTTCAGACAACCTATGTAGAAGATTTTATAGGAATGAGTAGTGTACTTGGTTCTCTGAGAGAGTAGCTGATGTATGGAATATGCTACCAAATTATATTAAAGCAAGTACTAGTTTAGATATTTTTAAGAACACCCTGGACACTTACATTATGGAAACAATGGATGTTAAGTTGTCAAACTCGCCTTCATTCTTGCTGGATGGTTTCGGAGCCGATCCTCGGCTCCGACTCGGCACTTGCTAAGCTCAAGAGCTAATTTTACCAGCTCGAGGCAACCCTATATCCCATGATGCAAGGCGTGACTACCCAGATCTCGTTTGGTAGCTATAGAAATATGCCCATTATCTTCTTCCAACAGGAGAAGAAAGTAACCAAATGTGTAAACACAAGACAGGGGAACTAGTAAAACTAGTGACCACTCACAACTGGAGTCCATAGGAAGAATAAACTTGTCCCCAGAGAAGAGTGCAACTTCAAGGTCTGTCCAGGCTAGGGGGAAAGGAGGGAGGGACGCAAGAAAGAAGGCGAGAGAAGACAACTAACATGGAACGTTATGGTAGGTACATAACTTCTTAATGTTAAGTTGTCAAACTCGCCTTCATTCTTGCTGGATGGGACCGCGTCCCTAGCACCTCTATCCTGGGTGGCTCAATGGAATAGACTCTTGATAACTGTGGAACCAAACCTAGCTCTGTCTCTGGAGGTCAAGTCCAATTTGTAATGTGAGACAAAGGTATGAGGCGTGGCCCAAGTGGCTGCTGCACAAATGGTGTCAATAGGTAGCCTAGCCTGAAAGGCTGTAGATGTGGCTAGGCCTCTAGTAGAATGTGCCTTAGGTTTAGAGGGCAATTCTTTGCCCCTAAGGAGATAAACATGGGAAATAGTGGAAGAGAGCCAGTTCGATGGGGTCACCTTGGAGACCGGGAGACCTTTTCTGTTTTCTGCATAAGAAAGAAAAAGCTGATCAGATTTTCTGAATTGTTTAGTTCTATCCAAGTAGTATCTGAGCTGGCGATGAACATCCAAATAATGCAGTTTCTGTTCCGCTCTGTCCGAATACTTCAGGAAAAATACTGGAAGATCAATAGACTGGTTAAGATTCGTCTGGGAAGCCACCTTGGGCAAAAAGGATGGATTTGTTCTTAGAGATACTCTATCCTTGTGGAAAACCAAGTAGGGAGGTCGAACACAGAGAGCATGAAGTTCAGACACTCTCCTAGCTGAAGTAATAGCCACCAGAAAAATTGTCTTCCAAGAGAGAAATTTTAAAGAGCATGTAGCAGCCGGTTCAAAGGGGGGAAGAATTAGGGATGTCAGCACTAAATTCAGGTCCCATTGCGGAGGAGGATCTTTAATTGGGGGCTTTAGTAGAAAGATACCCATGAGAAAGGCTTTACAAAGCTTGTGAGACATTATGTTCTGGTCTGCTAAGCCAACATGAAAATTTGAGATTGCTGCCAGCTGGACTTTGACTGTCGAAGAAGAAGAACCCGACTGAAAAATCTCAGCTAAGAAGTCTAAAACTGACTGAACTGGGGCAGTAAAGGGATCTATGTCCCTGGACTCTGCCCAGAAGGAAAAACGCTGCCATTTACTAGCATAAATCTTTCTGGTAGAGGACTTTAGAGAAGCTACTATGATATCCCATACAGGATTAGAAATCATAGGAAGCCTGGCTAATGAAGGAAGTGGAGCAACCAAGCGGTGAGGTTGAGAGAGCGAATGGCCTGGTGCAGATGACCCGACTGGTGGGTCAAAAGATCTGGAACTGGGTTCAGATGCCAAGGCTGTACCAATAGATGGCGATGAAGAAACGGGAACCAAATTTGTCGAGGCCAGTAAGGGGCAATGAGAATCAACTTGGCTCTCAAAACGGTAGCTTTCTGAATGACTTGAGGTATCAAAGGGAATGGAGGAAGAGCATAAAGAAGTCCCCGGGGCCAAACCTGGGTTAGAGCGTCTCTGGGGGGTTGGCCTGGGAGTGGATAGAGGGAGAAGTCTGGGCATTTGCTGTTTTGGGGTGTAGCAAAAAGGTCACAGCAAGGGAAGCCCCACTTCTGAAAAATCTCCTCCACTACTGACTGTTTGAGAGACCACTCGTGAGGCATGAGAATAGCTCTGCTCAATCTGTCCGCAATGAAGTTGGATTTCCCGGGGATGTGCGTTGCTATCAGAAACCGATGAGAGGAGATTGCCCACTGCCAAAGTCTGAGAGCTTCTCGACACAGTGGATAGGACTTGGTCCCGCCCTGTTTGTTGATGTACCATACTACGGACATGTTGTCCGTCTGAACTGCAATAGTTCCTAAAGGAAGAAAGTTGTTGAGGGCTTGCAACGTTGAAAGCACTGCTCTCATCTCTAGGACATTTATGTGCAGATGGTATTCGAAGGGTTGCCAAGTGCCATGGACCATCCTGCCCTGATAATGCCCCCCCAACCGATCAGGGAGGCATCCGATGTGACTGTGGCAACCGGGGCCAGGGGAACAAACGGTCTGCCCTGGAGGACTTGAGGGGAAGAAATCCACCAGGTCAGGTGACTCTTGCAAGATTGTGTCACGATGATCTCGTGGCGCATGGGAAGCTGCTGGAAGGACCACTGGGTGAATAACATCCATTGCAGTAGCCGCATATGGAAGCGAGCCAAAGGAAGAAGTACGATGGCAGCCGCCATAAGTCCTAGCACCTTCAGGACAAACCTGGCCCTGATCTTTTTGCTGAGTAGGATGATCTGAACATATTTTTGGATGTCCAGAAGTCTTTGATCTGTGAGTCTTGCTGACATCCCAACAGTGTCTAGTTCTGCGCCTATAAAGGAAATAGACTGGCAAGGTAACAAGGAAGACTTTTCGAAGTTTATGGAAATTCCTAACTGGCTGCACATATGAAGAGTGTAGTCCCTGGCCTGGAGAAGTTGATGCCTGGTGGTGGCCGTGAGGAGCCAGTCGTCTAGATACGGAAACACCTGGAATCCTTGACGTCTCAGGTGAGCCGTGACCGCTGCCATGCATTTGGTGAACACTCTGGGGGCTGTAGTGAGACCAAAGGGCAGGGCTCTGAATTGAAAATGACTGGTCCCCAGCCGAAAGCGGAGAAACCTTCTGGAGCGCCTGTGAATTTTTATGTGATAGTATGCATCCTGAAGGTCTACCGAGCACATCCAGTTGTCCTTGCCCAAAAAGGGTAAAATGGACTGAAGCGTGACCATTTGGAATCTTGCCTTCTTGACAAACTTGTTTAGTCTGCTGAGGTCTAGAATTGGTCTCCAATCTCCCGTTTTTTTGGGGACCAAAAAGAATCTTGAGTAGATCCCGGATCCTATTTGGTCTGCTGGAACTGGCTGGATGGCTCTTTTTGCTAGAAGTTTTGATACCTCCAGCTTTGAGAACTCCCGTAGACCGGGTGCAACGTCTGGGAGGGATACCTTCTGAGGAACAGGATAGTTTTCGAAGGGAATCTTGTAACCCTCAGATATGATCGACTGTACCTAAATGTCTTGAGAAAGGGAAAGCCAGGCTGTTGGGTACAGCGACAATCTTCCTCGACTGCCTTCAAGGGTGGACAGTCGGGCAACACCTCAGGGATGCTGAAAGGGTTTGTCAGGGAGAGGCTCCCTACTACCCTGATTCTGCGGACCCCCTCTGCCCCTAGGGCAGCGTCTATTGTTATTACCCCCTCTGCCTCTGGGGGTAAACTGACCACGTGCGTCCGGCGTGACTCCCTGAGATTTACAGAACCACATCTTCCCTCCCTTCTGACCTTTAGGATAAGGTCTTGAAGGGGTGGAGAAACGGACTCCTACGGCAGAAAGAGTCTTGCCATCCTGCTCGCATCTGGTCACTGTTTCCTTCACCTGAGGTCCAAACAAAGCCGAACCGTCGAAGGGAGTATTTGTGAAGGACGCCTTAAAGGGATCTGCGAAGTTGCAAAGCCGCATCCAGGACTGACGCCTAAGGGCCACTCCTGTGACTGCGGCTCTACTCGCTCCATCGGCCACATAAGAAATGAGCCGCATGGAGGAGTTTTGTTAAGGAATTTAGGATTCCCAGCTGCGAGGTAATTTTTTCTTGAGCCCTGGCAGCTGACGGATCCTGTACTACCTCACCTAGTTCCTTGAGAATATCTCTCTGAAGCCGGGTAAAGTGACAGAGATAATTCAGCGAGCGCATAGTGAAGGTCGCTGAGGAAAAAATCCGCCACCACCTACCCATGGTCCTAGACTCCTTGTTAGGAGGATGGACAGGTACAGAAGGATCGGCAAGTTCCTTCTTGGTGGCAGCTGCCACCACCATGGCATCAACAGGGACACCCTTGGTGAGAAACTGCTTGTCTACCGGGCCGTGATAAATTTAGATGGCCTCCTAGGGACTGGTTCCACAGAATCGGCCCACGCCCTTCGAGCCACCACTTCCATGAGAGGATCGAAAGGCGGAGACACCCAGGAGGTGGAAGGTCGAGATCCAAAAGCCTCCAGGTATACTGACTCATCCTCGGAGGGGTTAACGGAAGGCCAGTTCCCCCTCTGTTTAAGGAGTTCCAAGATGTCTGAAAAGGAGACATCCTCAGAGGGGGACTTTGGGGATCCCTCCGACTCATCTAAGTCAGTATCAGATGTTGTAGACTCAGGGGAGTCCATGTGCTTCCTCTTGCACGTCCTCTTAAGCGGGGGTTCCCCTGAAGGATCAGGAGAAACCTCGGAAGAGGAAGTTCTTCCCAGTGGGGAAACCTGGGGCGATGGATCTCTGGGTCCGGGAGCAAGAGAGTGGGAAGAGATATCAGCAGGCACCGAGGAGGGGGGGAGCTAATGGAACCGACTGTTGACTCAGCTGAGGGGCTAGAACACTCCTCATATCACCTCAAAGGCTCCCCTTCCAGGGAGACCAGAGAGCTCCCGCTCCGAAGAAACAGGAACTCCCGGCCCCGCCGAAAGAGAAGGCTCCGAGGCCGATGTCGGTGCCGAACTCACCAACGCCGAAGCTCCGAGAGGGAGAACGGGGCCGGACAAGGGTCCGATGCCACTCGCCCCCTCGGAGCCGACGCGGGAGTCACGACGACCGGATCCCTCCATGGAAGATATCATGGAGGAAATCGGAGTCGAAGAAGAAGGAGCCGAAAGGGGTGGCATCGGCTCCGACGCACCAACAGTCAAGGTTTCGAGAAGCTCCGGCTCCGAACTCTGGAGGAGAGTCGAAGGAGGAAATTCAGGGGGATGAGTGATAGCGGTCGTCTGCTGAGACGAGCTATGGAGCATCTGGGCCAGTGCCTGTGATTTCAGCAATCTGCTTACCACTCTCTCCAAGTTGTGGTCAGAGAGCCTGGAAGACCTAGAAGATCGGCTCCGATGGCTCCGCTCCGAATGCAGAGATCCCGGAGCCGAGCGAATAGACTCCAGGGAAGGAGACCGAGATCTCTTCCTAGTCGGAGCCATCGGAGCCGAAGACCCCTCGGTTCCAGTCGGAGCCGATAACTTATCGGCTCCAGTCTGGGACATAGAAATGTCGGCTCCAGCTGGAGCCGACATCGACTTCGATGTACGTGTATCGGAGCCGGCCGGCACCGATACCACCGCCTCTAAGAGAGAAAGATCAGCTCCGGCCAGAGCCAACCTAGACTCCGAAGGAGTCAGAGCCACAGCCGAAGGCTTCGAACTCAAAGCCTGGGGCTTAGGTGGCTTAGAGGACTTCCCCGACCCGGTCTTGGTCGGGGAGCTCTCCGGCTTCAATAAGCCTTGTAGGATTAATTTATTCCTACATTCCTGCAGGACTCTGTGGCTAAAAGAATGACAAATAGCACAGGAGTCCTGCAGGTGTAGAGGTCCCAGGCAGTACACGCAAGAAGTGTGACCGTCTGTCAGAGACATCTTCTGACAGCACGAGTCACACTTCTTGAAGCCTGAGACCTTCGATTCTTTGGACATAATTATGCCCAGTGCACAAACACACACACACAAAGTTCACCCACACAGTTAACTTAAGAAGAAGGGGGGGGGACTAAGTACAACACTCAAACACCCTGACAGGAATTAAGGAAAGGGAGGCTTAAGGCCTGCTAGGGAATATAACTAAACCTACATTAGGTTGAGGGAGTATAGGGTTAAGGAGATAGCTATAGAAAGACTAACTCTAATACTGAGAAAAAAATAGGCTGGAAAAGGGGAAGAGTTTTAACTGTAGAAAGTTAAATCACAAAAAACACTACCCGAGCTGCTAAAAGAAGACCTCTTCGCGAAGCGGCAAACGAGATCTGGGTAGTCACGCCTTGCATCATGGGATATTGGGTTGCCTCGAGCTGGTAAAATTAGCTCTCGAGCTTAGCAAGTGCCGAGTCGGAGCAGCCGAGGATCGGCTCCGAACCCATCCAGCAAGAATGAAGGCGAGTTTGACAACTTAACATCCATTGTTCCCATAATGTAAGTGTCCAGGGTGTTCTTAAAAATATCTAAACTAGTACTTGCTTTAATATAATTTGGTAGCATATTCCATACATCAGCTACTCTCTCAGAGAACCAAGTACACTACTCATTCCTATAAAATCTTCTACATAGGTTGTCTGAAGATTCTCTAGTACTTTTTGACAATCCCAAACATTCCCAGAAGTAGTAGCCTCTAAATGCCCTATATATACCTGAACAAGGTCTCCACTTCATAGGCGTTTACTAGGCTATGACCACAACGGCCTTTTTAAGCCTAACCATGCATCCCAAATCTCTGACAAGTTCTGGTACCCTCGATAAGTGTAATCAGGGGCTTAGGAGATGAAATATTTACAAGGGGCCTGGGAGATGTAATCATTTACATGTTGCCTGTGTCCATTAGAGACAGAGGTGCCAAACCAGGGAATATCTACATATGCTATACAGTTTAGATATTTTAGTCTTTCAGAACAAACTTTCACATCCACAGATGCCCTTGGTATAGTTATGCTGTACTCTTTCCAGTTTACTCATGCTTGTTGTCTTACAAGATTTCCATGCTGTTATTTCATACTCAAGTCTGTGTCTAATGCAACTAATAAACAGCTTCATCATTTCTGATTTCCTAGACATCTTAAAAAGAAGTTATGTCTTACCATAACGTTCCACGTGCATTGTTCATCTCGCCTTTGTTCTTACACACGGGTTCGGAGCCAATCCTCAGCTCCGAGTCGGCCGCATCACAAACACTGCATCTAAGAGAAGCTTGAGACTCAGTGTGTATCCCATGATCCTCCCTGCTATCCCTCAGATCTAGTTTGCAAGAAACTATTTTGCTCCAATACCAACTGCGTCTAATGCCTACGCAATCACAGACCAAACAATGAGACATTAGAACTACAACACATATGTGTAAAGATGGAATGCAGCCTAGCAATGAGAAGATATTGTAACTCATTTAGGAATAAACCAATCAAACCCTAGTCATACCAGTTCTTCCAGAACGTGGTGGGGGAAGGAGGGAGGGAATGTAAGAACAAAGGCGAGATGAACAATGCACATGGAACGTTATGGTAAGACAACTTCTTTATGTGACATTGTTCAATCTCGCCGTTTGTTCTTACACACAGGAAGCGTCCCTAGCTCCGTAACCCTGGGTGACTCACGGAAGAACGTTCCTGAGTACAGTGGAACCAAAGGAAGTCCTCTCTTTAGAGGCCTTGTCCACCTTGTAATGTGTGATAAATGTATGAGGCTTTGCCCATGTCCAATGGTAAGCGAGCCGCATGGGCTAAGGAAGTAGAAATGGCCCTAGTAGAATGAGCCTTAGGCTTGAAAGGTAGTGGTTGATTAGCAGCTGAATGAACAAAATTGATGCACTCCGATAGCCACTTGGATAAGGTACCCTTTGAAACTGGCATGCCTTTCCTACTGTCTGCGAATGACACAAACAGCTGATCAGATTTCCTGCAAGCTTTAGTTCTGTCTAGGTAAAATCTCAGTTGCCTATGTACATCCAATTTGTGTAACATGTATTCCAATTTATTTGAATGTTTTTTGAAAAATGTAGGGAGTTTTATAGATTGGTTAATATTTAACACCGAACAGACTTTGGGGAGAAACGACGGGTTTGTGCATAAGGAAACTCTGTCTGGATGGAAAATCATGTAAGGTGGTCTCACTGACAAGGCTTGTAGCTCCGAAATTCTTCGAGCTGAGGTAACAGCAATAAGAAAAAGGGTCTTCCATGACAAAAATTTAAGTGGACACGATAATGCAGGTTCGAAGGGTGCTAGCATAAGCTGGGACAACATAAGTTTAGGTTCCATGGGAAAAATGGTTCTCGAACGGGTGGGCGAAGGTGGAAAGTACCCTTCATGAAGGTTTTACAAAGCCTGTGAGACATAATAGTGGACCCACCTTCACCTACATGGAAGTTAGATATGGCCGCTAACTGTACTCTTATGGTGGATGTAGAAGCCCCTTCATGAAAAAGAATGGATAAGAATTCCAATATTTTGTGTATTGGGGCTACCAGAGGATCAAAACTGTGATCTGATGCCCAACACACAAAGCGCTTCCATTTGCTCCTGTATAGCTTTCTGGTGGAGGCTTTATGAGAAGAAATTAGAATGTGTTGTACTGCAGAGGACAAAAGGTTCGACCTGGCTAAACAGGGAAGCGGAGCAGCCAAGTTGTCAATTTGAGGGATTGAAGGGATGGCTGAGGAACTCCCGACAAGTGAGTCAATAGGTCTGGCACTGGGTCCAGAATCCAAGGTTCCTCTATCTGATGGGATCGAAGGAAGGGAAACCAGATCTGTCGAGGCCAGAACGGTGCTATCAGGATGATCGTCCTTTCCAGGTCCTTGGCTTTCTGAAGAAATTTGGGTATCAAAGGAACAGGGGGAAATGCGTACAGGAGACCCGGGGGCTAATTGTGCATTAGAGCGTCCCTGGGGACACTCCCCGGAGGGGGAAGTAGGGTAAAGTAGCTTCTGCATTTGGCATTCAAAGGGGATGCAAATAGATTGCAGCAAGGCTGGCCCCATCTGCGGAAAATCTTTTCCGCCACTTGAATTTTCAGGGACCACTCGTGTGGTAACAGGATGGCTCTGCTCAGCCTATCCGCAATGACGTTGGATGACCCCGGGATGTGCATTGCTATCAGAAAGCGACCCGTGGACGCAGCCCATTGTCAAATTCTCAGGGCCTCTCTGCATAACGGGTAAGACCTGGTTCTGCCTTGTTTGTTTATGTACCAGACCACGGACATATTGTCCGTCTGAACTGCTATTGTTCCCAGAGGCAAAGATTCGTGAAAGTGTTGCAACGCCAGAAACACTGCTCTCAACTCCAGGACATTGATGTGCAAATTGTACTCTGTTTTGGACCATTCTCCTTGGACTGTTGTCCCCTGAAAAAGTCCCCCCCACCCCATCAGGGAAGCGTCCGTGGTTATGGTGGCTGTAGGGCTGGGCAGGACAAAGGGGCGACCTATCGTCAGATCTTGACTGTCCATCCACCATTGAAAATCCTGCTTGCAAGACTCCGTGATCAATATGTTGTGGGACAAAGGGAGTTTCTGGAACGACCACTGTACGAAGAGCAGCCACTGTAGGACCCTCATGTGCATTCTGCCCAGAGGAACTGCAATAAGAGAAGCTGCCATCATGCCTAGGACTTTCAACACTTGTGCGGCAGGGGCTTTTCTGCTCTGCAGGAGAATAGCGATCTGATCCCTGAAAGATGACACCCTTATCAGGGGAAGCTTTATCACCGTTGCTGTTGTATCCAACTCTGCCCCTATAAATGAGACACGCTGTGAGGGCGATAAGGTAGACTTTTTGAAGTTGATTGAGAGTCCTAAATGGGAACAGAGGCTGAGTGTGTAGTCCCTGGCTTGTACAAGATGATGCTCGGTGGTGGCGGTAAGGAGCCAGTCGTCCAGATACGGAAAAACCCGGAATCCTAGCCATCTCAGGTGAGACGCTACTACTGCCATGCATTTGGTGAACACCCTGGGGGCTGAGGTGAGACCAAAGGGCAGTGCTCGAAACTAGAAATGACTGGCCCCCAGCCAGAAGCGCAGGTATTCTCTGGACGCTCTGGTCATTTTGATGTGGTAGTATGCGTCCTGGAGATCTATCGAGCACATCCAGTCGTCCTTCTGTGTAAAGGGAAGGATCGATTGCAGCGTGACCATCTGGAACTTTTCCTTCCTCACGAAGGAGTTGAGTTTGCTGAGATCCAATATTGGTCTCCAGTCCCCTGTCTTTTTTGGAACTAAAAAGAACCTTGAGTACGTTCCGGACCCTCTCTGGTCCGCCGGGACTGGTTGTATGACATTTTTTTCGAGCAGCTTTGTAATTTCTAAGGCTGCTGGATCTTGCAGATGGGGTGGAACATCTGGAAATCTCTTTTGTGTGGAGGGAATGGACATAAAGGGAATGTTGTATCCTCTGGTTACTATGCTTTGTACCCAAGAATCTGAGGTAAGGTTTAGCCAGGCCTCTGGGTACAAAGCCAAGCAACCCCCGACTGCCTCCAGAGTAGGACAGTCGGGCCTCCACTCAGGAGTGCTGGAAAGGCTTCCCAGGGACAGTATCCCTGTCGCCCTGATGCTGTGGACCTCCTCTGCCATCTGGGCGGCGTCTTCCATTCCCCCCCCACCCCGTCTCTGGAGGGGGCATCACTCTATGTGGCCTGGTAAGATCCCCGTGTCTTACGGAACCACATCTTTCCACCTCTTTGCCCTTTGGGGTATGGTCTAGTTGGAGCAGAAAAACGGACCCCTACGGCAGACAGGGTCTTACCTTCTAGCTCGCACCAAGTGAGAGTCTCCTTTACTTTGGGCCCAAACAAGGTGGCACCATCAAAGGGGGCGTTGGCAAAGGAAGACTTAAAGGCTTCCGCAAAGGAGCACAGCCGCATCCAGGATTGTCTACGTAAAGCAATCGCTGAGGCTGCAGCCCTACTCGAACCCTCGGCCGCATACGAGATGAGCCTCATGGACGAGTTGACTATTGAAGTGAGGGTGTTTAGCTGTGCTGTCACTTTTTCCGAGACAGCAGCATCTGTGTTACCCTGGAGGGTATCTCCCAGCTCTTTAATGAGATCCCTCTGAAGCCGCGTAAAATGCGTCAGGTAGTTCAGCGAACGGACGGAAAAGGTCGCTGAGCTAAAAATGCGCTTCCCATACCTGTTCATAGTCCTAGAATCCTTATTAGGAGAATGGACATAGGAAGATGCTTCGGACATTTCCTTTTTCGTGGCTGCCGCTACCACCATAGACAAGTCTTGTCCTGGGGGGCGGTAATGTACTTGTTCGGTCACCGAGGCACTGGTTCCACTGCGTCTGATGTCTCCCATGCCCTTTGAGTTATCAGATCCATTAGCTCGTCGAAGGGCGGGGTAACCCAGGAGGTAGAAGGTTGAGCCCCAAACGCATTCAGCAACACCGATTCGTCTTCAGTGGGGGCAAGTGACTGCCAATCACCCCTCTGCCTTAAGATCTCCAGGATGTCAGCAAACGAGACATCCTCAGAGGGGGAAACGCGATGACTCCTCTGCCTCATCCAAATCGGTGTCAGATGTTAGAGATTCCTGCGGGGAATCAATGTGCCTCCTCTTGCACAATCTTTTCCTCGGAACCTCATCAGAGGGGGCATCTGGTGAAGCCACCGAGAAACAGGGGACACCCTCTGGGGCTAGCTGAGGTGTTGGGACTCTACACTTGGAAGGGATCGCGGGTACAGAAGTAGAACACGGCCCATTAGGGGAAGGAGAAGATGACTCTGATGAAATAGATGTCTTCTCAGACAAGACCTTCCTCATAAGATCGAAAGCCCCCGAACCGAGGATTCCTCCGGATCCGAAGAACCGGGAAGCCTCCCCGACACCGGAACCTTGGGCTCCGACCCATAGGACGGAGCCGAACTGATCTGCGCCAAGGCCCCGACGGGGAGACTCGGGACCGAAAATTCGGTACGGCTCTTGGCCCCGGAACCAAGGAGAGACAGTCGGCTCCGCGACTCCTCGATAGGCTCCGAAGGCGTCGAAGTCAGCGGTGCCGATCGCACAGTGGAAGGCTTCGGCACCGAGGGTTCCACTATCATCGGTTCATCTTCTCCCGGCTCCGAAGACTGGATAGGTCTCGAAGGAGGATCCGTCGGAGACACAGGGAGGGCTTCCAGTTTCTACACCAATTGGGACGAAACCGCAATTAGCTTGGACAGAGCCATGTTCTCCATAAGCTTCTGTACGACACGGTCAATGTCAGTTTCAGATAAAGGCCTGGAAGAATGGGCCGAAGGGGCCGAAGACAGCACCGATCGAAGAATCGACAGTGGAGGCAGCTCCAACACCGGTTCCAAGACCTGGGGTTTGAGCAAAGGTAATCGTTTGATGCTCGGCCCCGAGGTCTGTGGAGCCGGCGAACGAACTCTGGAAGAGGTGCTCGGAGCCGAGGACCTGGGCTCTGACACCTTCGACGTCTTCGACCCCTTCGAAAACCTAGAAGTTTGGTCAGCCTTCTCCAAGGCTTCTAAAAAGTCTGGCTTGATTAAGCCTCTGTCTATCAGCTTCCTGCGCCTCTCCATCATGTCCCTTCCACTAAAGGAATGAGAGATAGAGCAGTTTTCCTGCAAGTGGAGAGGGCCAAGACAGTAGACGCAGGAAGCATGATTGTCGGTGATGGACATTTTTTGTCCACACTGACACTTCTTAAATCCAGATTTTGCTTTTTCCGACATGTCCAACAACAGATAAACAATTCACACACTATCTACTGTAAGAATGTATAAAGGAATAGAAATACTGCACACAAAGTTAAATGCAAATCCAACTAGTAGTAACCATCTAATTTAAACTACTAACAAACTACTGTCAGAGCCCTGACAGGAAAAGGGTAGGCCTAAATACCACAAAAAGGCTATAGATACTATAAGTAAGAGAAGCACCACTAACTATAGTAGAAAAAACACACACTCTATACTACAATACTATACAGCAATATAACAACTCTTATGTAAAGATGAGAAAATAGAAAAAATTTCTACTGGCCCGAGCTCTCTCGACACGATCTTGTGACAGCGGCAAACTAGATCTTAGGGATAGCAGGGAGGATCATGGGATACACACGGAGTCTTGAGCTTCTCTTAGATGCAGAGCTTGTGATGCGGCCGACTCGGAGCAGAGGATCGGCTCCGAACCCGTGTGTAAGAACAAACGGCGAGATTGAACAATGTCATATATCCTTTTATACAACCTATAGTTCTATAACTATCATTAACCAATTGGATGATATAATTACTCTATGGTTTCAATTACTGTATGTTGTATTAAATATTCACCTTTCAGTTTGTCTCCTAAATCTCACATGCTTAACTTTTGATGCATTTTATTCTCCTGTGCCCAAATAGTCAATTTATCTTTTGCTGACATTCCCTATCTGTAACACATGCGATCAGTTTATTCATTTTCAAGTCATCTGCATACAGACTGTAGAACACCTCAAATCAAAATGACAGACATGAAAGATTTAATCTAAACAAACATGGGCCTAGGATAGAGCCCTGTGGGACGCCTTGACTCTAACCTTGAAGTTCACCTGTCCAATTGCTGTATAATTTGCCATGTCCTGTCTACAAGCTCTAATATATTGATCTGTGTTTTGTATATAACCCTATCAGATGCTGATGTTAAATCTATACAAATTACATCACAGCACAATTTTTCAATAGCTATTCTATTGTCACAGATCATCATGTTACATGTGGCCTTACTGTCTTTCGGCTTTTCCCGGTTAGGGGTCGCCACAGCAGAACTCCGATCCGCTAATGATTGGAAGTAGATTTTTACGTGCTGGCTTGCCGGGCCTAACGCACAACCTTCAACGAAGGAATGCCCATTCACGCATGTTGACACACAGAAGACGCTCTGACACTCGAACGTGCAACGTCAAACTGTGAGGCGACAATGCTACCGCACCACCACCGCAGTAATAGAGCTATTTTCAACATATGCATGCTGATGTATGGTTTCAAGTCCCAACCTTTCCAGTACTGATAATAACTTATCCAAAATGACCTTCTCCATTATTTTTCCACAAAATGAAAGTAAACTTATGAGTCTGTACAACTCTCGATTTGTCCTACTCCCCTTTCCCTTAAATTCAAATTTAACAAGTGAATGTTTCCTGCCTTGAGAACTCTCTCCATATTTACACGGCCTAGTAAATAACAAATAATGAAACTGCAAGTTCATGCCACCAAAGGACAGAAGGCCTTCTGAGTGTGTGTCTTAATCCTGCCTGGAACTGGTTAATCATGGTAGGTATAACAAAAAGCAATAGCGAACAACAACCAACTGGAAATGATCTGCTCGACTCTGGTTGCCCTTTCTTAGTCTTAACATAAGAAATAAATAGCTTGTTTGTTTTTTTAAAGGACATGGTTCTGTCAGGATAGTTCCTGAACTGTCTATGCACGTCTAGATTATGAGGAATCCTTTCTCCACGGTTCTGAGGGTTAGGATAGAACACGTGGAGACTGATGCCTGATTCAAAGAAATTCTGAAACAACCTTGAGTATGACTAAGGTATTTGTTCTTACTGATGCCCTATTCCAAAAGCAGACCAGATTGGATTTACCCACCGAGAGAGCGTGCAACTCAAATACTCATCTTGCAGATGTTAGAGCTAAGAGAACAGTTTCCATGTAATGAACCTTAAATATGCCTGATGGGCAGGTTCAGCTGGAGACGCTGCTAACTTTTCCAGCAATAAATTAAGATATCAGGAAGGCCCAACCTCTTTGTTAGACAATCTCAGGTGAAATACTTTTATCAGAAACTATTTTACTAACAAAACATTGACACAAGAGAAGAATTCATGGGCAAACATTCTGAAGACGCTGCAAGATGCATCTTAAAGCAGTATGAAGGTCACATGCTAGTAACTATCAAATATTTGAATGCCAGGGCTGCAATCCCAGATATGGCCCTGGTTATTTTTTTAGGCACTAGCTAAACTCTTTGACATGTCAAGATAATTTTTTCTACTAGCAGGATTTCTTGCCTCCTTTAGTGCCTGCGGCATGTCCTGTAAAAAGACGTGCCTAAACTTGCTGGAAAGTGAGTGATCAGAGGTTTTTGTAGTTGCTTTTATCAAAATAACCGCTTGTTTTATTCTTTCACTGTGCACAAAATGATTAATTTTTGTCATTTCTCCCCAGATAGAATCCAGAAAAGGAATGCGTATGCTCGTGCTGTGTGTTGACACTGCTACGTGCCTCACACAGATTATGCACATATGGTTTTGGTCATGTCAGGTAGTTAGAAAAGTATGGTTGGCTAGCCATCATATATGTTATTGGGCGTCTCATTCTCCCCTATCATACTTAAAGAAAGTTATGTTTTGGCTTTTAGGGATGGACAGGGGCCTTTCCTTGCTATCTTGTTGTCATAAATTTGCTGTAAGAACTATTGCGGCAACCATCATAGCAGTCTTTTTCATTTTCAAAAACTGTTACGTTACAAGTTCAGTGCATCAAGGAATCTCTAGGATATGCTCACAGGGGTTTAAAAGTTATCAGCTGGAAAAAATTCAGAAGGGAATTCCTTTTAGTATAACTTTAAATTCATTTTTTTTATTTGATTTCATAAAGTGTTTGGGCTTCTCAGTATGTAAGAGACACTAGATGTTAGGTGTAGACTCAATAACAGCTTTTTTTTTTTTTGCTTTTAGAGCATGGGTTTGGGAAATAGTCCATATTTTTTATGGTCACTTACACTTGTTCTCAATAGGGTTTGTGGTTTACATGTTTTCTATATATTTTGCTGAGATTTTTATCTGGGAAAAAGTAAAAAGATGTGCCTAAAAAGTATCAGAATCCAGGAAGATAATTTATCAATATCCCTTTGTTTTGTTTGAGTAAATCCAGACAGTGAGGAGTCTTGTGACAATTGCCCTTGGCCGACTCCATAAAAAGGGAGAACCAATCTTGCCTGGACCAAAAGAAGGGTCACCAAACATTTTTGAAGAATCACAAGGACTGACAATTTGTAATAATTTACTAACCAGGTAAGAAAATAATGTTTATTTATGGATACAGTGTTTTAAGGTACATTAGGAGAGGAATCCTGTGTCCATTCAAGAGGTTGTTTTCCCCAGACACATCCAGAAGTATCCTCCGCTGAAATTCTATGTCTCAGTAAAGATGGTTATCCCATGCCTGGTTAGAACAATCGAACAGCCAAACAGGATGTGGCTGACCCCTGGTTTCATGGTGGCCGAAATTACTACACCAGAAGTAAGTGGTCTGAGAAACAGAATGGCCACTGCAGATTCACCCACCATCAGTTGAGGTGCAAACTGAGCCCGCTTAAAAGGCAAGGGCTCCCTGATAAAAAGTTATGTCTTACCATAACGTTCCATCTGTGTTGTAGATCTTTGTTCATTCATTACAAATAGGACCTCGGTTCAGACCTCGGACCGATATGGCCGTTTCCAAGCTCGTACCAGGCAAAAACTCTCAGCCAAGACCTACTCATAATGCCACTCTCCTAGTTACTCCAGATCGAGTTTGCCCACCCTTAGATAATAGATGTAGTAATAGAAAAAATAGTAGGAGACTCTGTCTGAGAAAATACCCTAACCAGGAGTTCCTAAAGTCCACCAGAAGTCCAGGCGGGGAGTAATGAATGAACAGAGATGGAATGTTATGGTAAGACATCATTTCTTTATCTGATGTTGTAAACCTTTGTTCATTCATTACAAATAGTACCGAGTCCCCAGCTACTTGAGTCCTGGGTGGCCCTAAGGAAGGATATTCCCGAGCACCATAGAACCAAAAGATGCTCGTCCCCTGGAGGCCAAATCCAATTTGTAATGAGATATACAAGTCTGAGGTCTTGCCCAAGCGGCTGCTGCGCAGATATCATCCACAGAGGCTCTGGAATGAAATGCTATAGAAGTAGCCATAGATCTGGTAGAGTGAGCCTTTACTCTGGAAGGTAAGGATAGCTTATTCTGTTGGTAGATAAAGGTAATAACGTTTCTAAGCCAGGAGGATAAAGTCATTTTGGAAACAGAGTAAGCATACAGTGGAACGGAGCACGGTGTCTTTCTACATGCACAAGAACTCAATAAATCCTCAAATGTAAAACACGGACAGCATTTATTACAGTTAGCGCTTTCACCACTGGACAGGTGGCTTCTTCAGACTATAAAACAAACAGAACATAAAAACAAAATCATTTTATATATACTCACAGTTTCATCATGTGCACGAAAAGGTCTAATCAATTTGAAAAGCAACTCCCTTTTACAACGTCACATTACATAGGCATGCTGTACGTGCACAAGACAAACCATTTAAAGTGATAGCTTAAAAACATTCTGATATCTAAATACACAAATCAGAACCACTCAAGTTCTGTGTCTTCCGTGAGTTCACAAATACAATTATGTGCTTGCAACTTATAAAAAACATTATGCTCCTACTCATATGTGCATATTACTTAAAATTGTATCTACATATATTGCACTAGTGCACATAGCCCTTTCCACCGTCCTCTCCTGCACAAACACTAAATACAATTAACCCAACCCTATCTAATGTAGGGTATATGTTGCATATGGCTTGTCGTTAGTGGAAAATTATATGACACTCCAATAATAGCGATGACATCGTTCACAGCGAACTCTCCTTGTACAGCACCACTAAATAAATTGAATAATATGAACATCATAGCACTATCAATCGCACATATCTAACAGGATGATTGCATTAATGCCCACCACGTTATTTCTATTAATCATATGCATATCAAGAAATAATATAAGACCCCATTACATATAGTTGTTCTATGCATAACGCATAGACCTCTTCAGAGTGTCAAATAGCAAATATCAAACACATTCAATAGTTGGACTCCTCTAATACATGTACCATTTGCCACTCCATATAATATTGAAGCAATAAAAAATATAAAAACATATTAAATCTAATTTCAGAACTATACAAAAAATAATATACACTCTACTATGTTCAGTGATCAGTTGCAAATTACAAAATGAAGAAATACACTATACATATAGGTATTCTTCTGCAATGGGGCTAACCCCTTCGACATGTTACATCACACAGCGGCGCATATTGAGCAAATATACCTCACTGAGGCACAAATCCTTAAGCGCCTCATAAATTAATGGCTCGTACTGAACCAACAACTGAAGCACTCTATGCCACTTCAAGAAATAAATCAGGAGCACCATCACAGCAACGCATATTTAACAAATATTCCTCGCTGAGGCACAAATCACTAGGCGCCTCATAAATAAATGAACCATACTGAGCCAACAACTGAAGCACTCAATGTTAATTCAAGAAACAAATCAAGAGCACTGTACATCAAAATTCCATAAAAATGAGACGGGTAACCAAACATATGAAACACTAACGATTACATAGTGTTGCGAACTAAAAAGCAATTGTACTAGAAAAAACTATAGCAAGCACCAAGAAACATCATTAATAACACCAAACAACTATATATATAACTATAGACCAAAATAGCACATGTAGACTATATGCACTGGCTATCCATTCAAATACACGAGTGTATACAACCTGATAATGATACGAAAACTAATAGTTATATAAAGCTAAAAGCAACTATATATATATATATATATATATATATATATATATATATATATATATATATATATATATATTTAAACTCATCACAGAATAAAATTAAAATGAAATAAAATGAGCAAAACAAAGTCCACACACATTATTATTGAGCTACCAAGTGTGTTCGGTGTGGAACTGGCTATGAAAAACTGAGGTAAGTGTACTAGAAGTAAGGTTTTCCATGACAAAAACTTCAAATCACATGAATCAAAAGGCTCGAAAGTAGAACCTGTGAGAGACTGAAGTACCAAAGTCAAGTCCAAAGGTTCTAAGGGAGGTTTGACTGGAGTTTAACATGCAATAGTCCTTTCAAAAAGGTCTTGCATAGGCGGTGTGACATAACTGAAGAATTATCAAGACCATTATGAAAAATGGCAATAGCTGCTAAATGTACAGTGATCGAAGTTGAGGCTCCTGCATGCAAAAGTGTAGTCAGGTATTGTAGGATATTTTGAATAGGCATAGAGAAAGGGTCTAAGTTCTGATCTTTAGCGCAAACAGAGAACCTAGTCCATTTACTAGAATAAACATTCCTAGTGGAAGGTTTGTGTGAAGCCAGAAGAATTTCATGAACAGGAGATGGGATTTCAGGCAGCCTGGCAATCACTGGAAGTGAAGGAACCAAGCTGTGAGCTTGAGAACTGTGCAGGTTCAGATGAATCAGTCCCTGAGGATGAGATAACAGGTCTTGGGAAAGATCCACGATCCACAGACTGTGAATCAGATGAGGCCATAGAAATGGGAACCAGACTTGACAGTGCAAGTAGGGGGCAATGAGGATCACTTTGCTTCTCAATCTCTGAGCTTTCTGGAGAAATTTTGGAATGAGGGGAAACGGGGGAAAGGCATACAGAAGACTCGGTGGTCAATCGTGCATTAGAGCGTCCCTCAGTTGTTCCCCCTGAGGGGGAATCAGGGCAAAGTAGCTTCTGCATTTGTAGTTTGGGGGGGGGGAGCAAACAGGTCGCAGCAAGGATTGCCCCAGCGTTGGAAGATCCGATCCGCTGTTACAGGGTTGAGGGACCACTCGTGAGGCATCAGGATGTTCTTGCTCAGATTGTCCGCAATAAGGTTGCAACTCCCGAGAATGTGTGTTGCTATAATGAGGCAGTTGGAAGCTCTCGCCCAGTGCCAAATCCTCATGACTTCCCGACACAGGGGGTAAGACCTGGTTCTGCCTTGCTTGTTGATATACCAGACAACTGACATGTTGTCTGACTGAATTGCAATGGTCCCAGAGGGCAGGGATGCATGGAACACTTGCAATGCTAAGAGAACTGCCCTCAGTTCCAGGGCATTTATGTGCAAATTGGCCTCCATGGGGGATCAGGTGCCTTGGACAGTCTTTCCCTGGAAATGCCCCGCCCACCCTAACAGGGAAGCGTCTGTGGTCACCGTGGCTGTGGAAGACAGAAAAGTCAACACCAAAGATTCGTTTGTGGGTTTTCCACCATAACATTTCTTCCTTGCAACGGTTTGAAAGACGTATCATGTGGTCGAGTGGGTAAATTAGCAATGACCATTGTGTGGAAAGGAGCCACTGTAGGATTCTCATGTGCAGTCTCGCCAGTGGTACCAACATAATGGCAGATGGAGCCTAACAGTTGCAGTACAAGACTTGCTGGTACATAGGACTGAGGAAGAAGGTATTGGATTTGGTGTGTTATTTTCGAAAGCCTGTGAGGGGGGAGAGCTTGACAGGATGTTGTGTCGAAGACCGCTTCAATGTATTCCAGTGTCTTCATTGGAGACATTGAGATTTGTCCTTGTTGACTGTAATCCCCAAGCGGAGAGCGAGACTGAGTGTAAGAAGATTCCTGGTCGGAGCGGTAAGGAGCTGATCGTCTAGATAGGGAAACATCTGAAATCCTTGTAGTCGAAGATGAGCTACCACAACTGCCATTTGGTGAACACTCAAGGGGCTGTCTAGAGACCGAATGGCAGTGCCCTGAACTGGTAGTGATTGGCTCCCAGCCAGGAGCAGAGAAACCTCAGGGAGTGGTGATCCATCTTTATGTGGTAGTACGTGTTCTGGAGGTCTATAGAGCTCATCCAGTTATCCCTCCCTAGGAAGGGAAGAATGGACTGTATCGTGACCATCCTGAATTTTTGAGGTTTGAAAAATTTGTTCTATAGGCTGAGATCGAGGATTGGTCTCCAGTCCCCTGTCTTTTTTGGCACTAAAACGAACCTAGAGTAAAAACCCGGATCTTGTACTGGTTTGGTGGTACTGGTTGAATGACTCTTTTCCTTAGCAGCTTTTCTATTTCTAAGACTGCTAATCCCCTCTGATTGGGTGGTACATTGGAGATTCGTTTGACAGGTCTGGGAGTTAAATTGAATGGTATTTGGTAGCCTCTGGATATTATTCTCTGCACCCAAACATCAGTAGTAATAAGATGCCAGGTTGGTAGATGCAGAGAAAAACAACCTCAGAGGAAAGCAATCGGGCTGCTGCTCAGGAGCACTGGTAGGGTCTGGCGGAGAAAGAATATCTAGCACCCTGGTTACGCGGACCCCTTCTACCCCGAAAGGGACATCTTCCATATGAGTTGCCCCCTCTGCCCGGGGGGGGGGGGGGGATTGTTCACCAAGAGTGTCACGAAAAAGGTCCTTGCAATTTCTTGAACCACATATTTCCTCCCTTCTCGTTCCTGGAGTAGGACCTCTGGGGGTTGGAAAGGCGTATGCCCACAGCAGACAAGGTCTTTCCATCTTTCTCACTATGTGTAAGTGTGTCTCGTACTTCGGGTCCAAAAATTGCAGATTTGTCGACAAGTGCATTGACGAAGGAAGATTTAAAGGGGCATGCGAAGTCACACAACCGCATCCAAGCATTACGTCTCATGACAACGCCTGATGCGGCAGCTCGAGCTGCCCCCTCGGTGGAGTGAGATATCAAACGCATCGAGGATTTCGAGATGGATTCAAGGGTAGCTAGCTGCAAGGTGACATATCACGCACCTCAGACAGTACCCCACCAAAGAGGAAGACTTTACAGAAATTAGGACTCTTTGGAGGTGAGTAAAGTGTGCCAGATAATTCAGTGACCAAATGGCGAATGTCGCTGGAGCATAGGTCCCATTTTCCTAATCTGTCCATGGTCCGGAACTCTCTGTTTGGAGGATGGATGGAGGAACGACCATAAAATCAAATGTCAACTAATAGGACCCAGCAGGCCTGGTCTTCAGATGTAGATAAAATTTTTGTCTGGCCTCCAAGGGACAGGTTCTACGTTGTCCGGAGTCTTCCAGGCACGCTGCACAATGAGTTTAACAAGGTCATCTGCAGGTGGAGTCACCCAGGAAGTTGATGGCAGGGCATGGAAGGCCTGCAGGAACACTGATTCCTCAAGAAGGGTTAAAGGACTTCCAGTCTCCCTGCTGCTTGAGATTTCGAGAATGTCTCCGAATGAGATGTCATCTGGGGGAGACCGTGGGGACTCTTCCCCCTCATCACAATCAGTGTCTTCGGTGATAGATTCCTCTGGTGAATCAAGGTGCTTCCTCTTGCACAGTTTCTTTCAAGGGGACTCCCCAGTGGGATCTTCTGAGGAGGAGTCCGGAGAAGGGGTTCCCTTCAAAGAGGGTTCTTGTGAC